>NW_022145740.1:737748-890333 GCF_002938485.1 Sitophilus oryzae
GATTACGTATTGCTTACGAATTTTCATCCCTTATTTCACTCTCTTAGGAGATGAATGTTCAAAATCCACCTGTACAAAAATTCCACTCTCGTAGGACTGTTAGTTTTAACTAACAATTTATATTAAAGTGCAACTATATAAAAATTATACAGGGTGGCGCTCTCATACGACTCGGAGGCTCTAAGGAGAACGACCAGTTCGTATTGAAATGAAATTTGTGAGCATATGTAAGTTAATTCTGCGCACGTTTTTAAAAATATAGAGAGTTCTACAGGGTGTCCTCAAAAAAGTTACACATCAAATTTGTGTTTTTTTGTAACGGAATACCCCCTTTATTAACTAATTTTTTAGATTCTAAGAGAAAATAAAGGTAAAAGTTTTATTAGGGAAGTATATGACTGGAATGTAAGGTTTTAGACTTACTTAAGATTTTGAAAAACAATTATATTAAAAAAAAAAAAAAAAAAAAAAAAAAAAAAAAAAAAATTAAATCAAATTAAAACCTGACCCATAAAGTTATACAGGGTGGGGCAAATTAATGTTGAACATTGGTATAACCTCTATAACTCCTTTAATACCACCCTGTATAAATCCTTTAGTTTAATTGAATCACCCAGAATATTATTCCGATATTCAATGGGAAATTCATGTCACTTCCAAATACTATTAAGGTTGCCGGCCTACCCTCAAACAAAGATTTTCCTAGATATTTTCATTTCTATGATTTAGTGTGAATAGATCTTTATTATTTGATAAAATCTAGGTTGTGATATGTCTGACGTTACTACTTCAACATAGCTGTCAAATTAGTTCAACTTTAATAACTAGTTATCTTTTTGTGTCAGTTCGTCAGTTGAAACAAAAAAAAATGTTTTTTTTTAAGAAATTTTCTGAAAATAGAAACTTATCCTACATCAGAAAGAATTGATATGATTCTACTTTTAGATTCAAATTTTTGTTATATAATTATACATTTATATCTAATTTTTCTGTGATAATTAATATGTTTTAAACGTATGTTTTATTACAGTATTTTATACTACATCCTTTAATTTTGATAAATTAACACAGCCACCTAGATTTTTTTCAAATAATAAAGATCTACTGACGCAAAAATCATAAAAATGAAAGTATCTAGGAAAATCTTTGTTAGAGGGGTAGGCAACCTTAATAATATATTTTTGAAGATATATGAATTCCCCATTGAACACGGAAATAATATACTGTTCATTAAAATAAAGCGAGTAACTTGCTTTTTCTGGGGATAAATTCAATATAAGTTTTGTCCCACCCTGTATAACTTTTCCTGTCACATTTTAATTTGGTTTAACATATTATGGTTATTGTAACTAAATATCAGGCTATACAGGATAAATTACAATATAGATAGCTGTTATTGAAATTTAAATTTTATTCTCCTTCTATATTTTCACAAAATGTGAAATATGTCAAAATCCTTACATTCTAGGCACATGCTTTAATAAAACACCTTTATTTTTTCCTGAATCCAAAAATCAATTAATATATAGTGGGTATTCCATTACAAAAAACAACTTCTTAATGTATAACTTTTTTGGGGACACCCTGTATAACTATATATTTTTATAAAATGCTTTCAATTAATCTATATATGCTTCATTTCCAAGCCCACTCCCACGCCGTTTTTTTTTTCGATCGTAAGGTATATTCAATAATTGTATTACTCTATAACTTATAACAGTTTATGTTCACTGATTCATTTATAATTTATATCCACTTAATTACTTGATTTATCCATCATAAACTTTGCATAGATAAAGAAATAACGATGGACAATTCTTAATGTGTTAAATTATACCGTATGATCCAAAAAAGGCGTCCGATTGGCTTTGAAATGATGGTCGATGACATTCCCCATATAATTTTACATATCAAATGACAGCGATCTTCATTTCATTTTCATAGCCATCGCTGACGCCATTTTTTTTGATCATACGGTATATGGTAAAAGCCATCGATCACCATTTCTAATGTAACTTAACGCCGTATTTTTACATACAAAATGTGCAAAAAAAATTCTATATGAACTCACCACAATTTTCTATCCACTTTGTACATAAATTAGGATCTCTTGACGCATGAAACTTAAACATATGTACACCTGATTTCCTAGAAATCCCACAATTATAAAATTGGCACTTATTACCAGACATTTTAATAATAATTTTATTATCACTAATCACACACAGTTATAATCAAAGACAGTCAAAGTTAAATTACCCGCCTTTTAAAATATCCGTTAAAAACAAAAGACAGTAACGACATATCTAAATCTTCTATCTTTGTCGCATATGGTTCGTTCCTTTATTATTCCGTGATAAGGGAAGGAATAGAGATTTTCTATGATAAGTGGTAAAGCTAGGATTTCATATGTACAAATTTGAAAATCTTTCCAGGAAATTCGGTCATATTATTTTCATTAATAAATTGTTTATCATAAATAAATTTATTAAAAATTTTTGAACGAATATTCAAATTCTAAACGTTTCAATTAACAAAAAATTGGCTGCGCGAGTCGGACTCGCGCACGAAGGGTTCATTATCATTGAATGTACCATTCACACATTATCTATACAACATCAGACATTATATTAATAAACTTTTTTCCGATTTAGCTGAAATTTTGAATGCGCTTGTAAGTAATTTAAAAAATGAAGAAATACATTGCTAAAAAATTGTATTAATCAATAATAAATAAGTAAAAATAAATATGTAAAAATATGTAAAAATAAAAAAAAGATTAAGAAAACGTCACCTTGCCTACGATTCGAACCTGCCTCACTACGTCTCAACGCCTTCAAATCCTAACGCCTTTAACCACACGGCCACCGAGGACTTGAATATTCTGTGTAAAATTCGTACTTAAACGATAATGTTTAGTGAAAGTACTTTATTTAAACATTTATTTAATTCTGTTTTTAGTATTTGTTCTTATAGCGGCAACATAGATACATTATCTGTAAAATTTTCAACTGTCTAGCTATAAAGTTAGTTAATAAGAATAATAGGTGTAGCATATTTCAACATTATTCACTGGTTTTAAAAATCAAAAAAATATGCATGTGTTTATAGTATAAATGAATTGCTCCTTACGTTAGTTCTTATTTATATAATAGCAAAAAAAGTATAAAAGTATAAGTGCAATTTTTTATTAAAAATATGTTATTCTAAGTTAGAATAACATAGAGTTAAAAAATAAAAGTTACAATTTCTAACACATATATTTTTTAACTCTAATGTTCTAAATTAATTGTTCAAAATATAATTGTTATTTTTTTTCCTAGGAAAGATAAAACTTCATTAATTTTCATAAATAAATTTATTTCTATATTAAATTTTTATAGAGCAATATAAAATACAAGTTTTATTTCCACATTTTGTATTACTGTTGCGTGGTGCCCCATTGCTATCTGTGAGTTCATTCAAATTATGAAAATCACTACTGATCTAGAAGATAAAATGTACCTAAGTACCATAATATTATAATCAAAAATGACTAATTTTGTAAATTATTACCTATAATGGTTAGATGAGATGCATGTAAACTTCTTTAGGCTGGTTTCTTAAAGTTAGGTGATTAATTAACTTCGCATCGTCATAGGCTCTAATCAATTGTAGATTATTCTTCAATCAACCTGAAATATGTATATTATTTACTTATATCTATGAAAATTATCATTTTCTTTATGAAAATTTTGAGTTTAAATTTAAATGTGATTAGAATAAATATACGTCACTACTTAACATTTTATCACAGGTAATACCCTATATTACTTTGTTTACTTTGTGAAAATATTACTTACCTATAATATTTAAACGAGTTCTGAATGTAAATAATTTTACTTGTTTAGTGATGCCGAGTTCTGAATCTTGTATTGGTTGTCTAAAACTGTTTGATTTTTGCTTAGTTATATTGTATCCTATATTTTATTAAACAAACTCAAAATAATGTTTATATAATTACCTTCATCAGCCTTTATACCATTAAAAGTCATTATTATCAGTTATTATGTAGTATGTGTTATTTCTTTTGAATTATTTGTTGTTGCTTGTTTTCAAAGATCATTTTAGAGGTTAATGTCATATGAAACTTTTCGTAATTAGGCAACTGGTAAATGACGATAAATTAATAAAATAATAATGTACGTATTAAGTTAAATATTTATATATATTAATTTTAACATCCGGTATTACCTAACATCCATATCTATTTCATGTTTATAAATTACATAATTTTAATTTCATATATTAATAATGAAAGGAAATATATTTCGATATAACGTTTGGCAACCACGCAACTGAAGTGCAAGCGACATCTGTGCAAGAGAAGCAAAACCTCCCAAAAAAGTTAGAAAAGGAATCTAAAAATTTCAGATTATTCAAACGTCACTCCAATATTTTTCCAAATTGGAGTGAAATTAGTGGTGATTTTTAACACGTAAGGAGCCATCTGGATTATGTGTTATCTGTATTATATCAGCTCGTAGGAGATTAGGAAAAAAAGATATTTATAGTATAAAAAATTAATTTATTTACCAAAATTTAATTAAAGATGTGACAAAATAGTTACATTTCTATTGGTTCTATCGGACTTTTTCGACTATATAAATCTTTATTTTAAACTTTAATGCATAAATATTTTCAATCTAATAAATAGAAATTTCTCATGGGTGGTCACCCTATAGTTTTCATTATATCAAACAGCCTCTGAATGTTTTCTTCAGTGCAAAACTCATCAAAATTTAATATAAATAATTTTTCCAGCCTGTAAATAAAATGAACAAATTTTTCCACTTCCATGATCAAAGGCTTTTAAATGGGTAAATAATTTCGAGTTATCCAGAGATTCGGATTCTTTTGCAAATTTTTTTTTGCAATTTGGATAAATAAACACATTTGCATCCCATTTTAAATAAGATATACAAATTACCAAAACTTAGAAATAACAGTTCAAAAGTTCAACAAAATCCTACACGCGTTTTTAAAAAGAAACATATAACCACGCACTATGTCATTCCAGCAAGCGAATACGACACAGCATAGGTTTCCGGACTAAACGACTGGTGTATTTACACCACTCAATAGGCGTGTCGGGTTTGCCGAGCGGTTTCCGATGCAGTCGCTTTCTTTCGCATCTGTTATAGGTAATTTGTGCTTTTAGTATCTAAAGGTCGATTTATAGATTGAAAACGGTGCGGTTCGACGTTGCGGTTGCGATTATTTCTATTGGCTATTACTAACGTATCAAGGTCAACGTTCCTGTCGAAGTTCAAAGTTGGTTAACTTTTGACGCGTCAACCGCAACAACAACCGAAAAATTTATAATCAACAAAACATCCTGCGTATAAACGAACTTTTTACCGACCGTAACGTCGGGCGTTGAACCGCAACGTTTTCATTCTATAAATCGACCTTAAAAGTGACACTTGTTTAGGCACTTGTTTAGGTCTAAAAGTAAAAAATGAAACGCTAGAAACAATGAAAACATTTATTTATTATAAATCTTAAAGGTACAATTATTTAAATTATTAAAGTGAATACAAGATGCATCCAAGTTTTCGTCTCTAAGAGAAATGCAAGTTGTAGGAGTCGGAATAAGTAAATTTCTGGTACTGGCAATGCTGGTAGCTTCTGCTTCTACGTGAACTGCTTTTAATTTCTTATTTGGCGTATCTTTCTGTCCCATGATTCTTTTTGCTTTTTCGGTTTTCTGTTCAATTGAATTTTCAATGTAACCTTCAGCAATCGAGCTTGATCGCCAACTTCCATGTCGCTTTAAAACTGTTATGCTTGCTCCTGAATCTGCCAGCTGATGCTGCGCCGGAAACAATGACCAGTGTATTCAATGGCGTTGGAGAATCCAAGAAATTCCGCTATCTTTTTTGACATACCCCCAATTGTATTGATTCCAACCGGCAGGGTACAGCACTGATTTTTTCGATACGTCAAGAAAAATCGCTGATATGTCACATTGATTGGTCGAAGTTTTGCTTACTTACGAAATACATGTAAGAAATTGATACCATCTATTGGTCCCTCATTAATCGTAAACACTCTTGGAAAATGAGTTTTTGTATTCGGAATCTTTACACTAATAAATGACTGACAATCTTTAATGGCATCTACGGTCAAAAACGTGATTTCTTCCCTCCTACATGCTCCAAATACTCCAACGATTAAGACAACTTTAGCTAACAGGAATTCTATGTCATCGGCTTCTTTCATAAAGCGTTCTATTTCCAGTTTTGCAAATACTTTTGATTTCTTTTCCTGATATCCGGAAGCTTTTCTTTTTAAAAATGCAATAAGGTTTGTGAATTTGCTAATATCTACGTTTCTGTTCAAGTAAATCATGGTGCGGGGCATCGAATATTTACTCCACAGAGTTGACGGCTTTAAGGTAGTGAATAACCAGAAAATAGGCTAGCATTTTCTGTGAAATTCTCAACATGTTTTACTTTGAACCAGGTTTCAAAGTTGTTGTAGGTGGTCTCGTATAAGTTTTTCGACTTCTCGGGCACTAACGTGGATAGCCCAGTTTCAGCAGCTTGTTGAATATCCAAAGACTCGTCATTATCACTCATTTTTTCAGAAAACTTTGTAGGAAATACGGCGACGTTTGAACCTGGCAGAACTTTGTCATTAAACAGTGCATAAAAAATGCCTTAGAAACCGATTACCAGAACATTTTAAAAAATGTTTAAAAATATATAATAATAATAGCATGAAAATCTCAAATGATCCTCTTTTACAAAAAATCTTGTATGAAATTCGTCGTGAAAAAAAGAGTGTTTTAAGCACTCGACGCAATGTCCAATTTTGCGTCCCGAGCTTAAAACACATTCATTTCGCAACTTGTTACATAAATAGCTATTTTGGAAATAGATTTGTGTGTCTGGAGACGTCTATAATTTTTTAACTTTTCTATAATTAGTGTTAATTCATAGATAAATGAAACAAGTTTAGATTGGAAAGTGCCCATAAGGACAATGTAAACACTATTTGGCGCTATTCTTGCAACGGTCGCGACCCAAAACTTTTGAAAATTTCGGAGCGGTTCGGCTTTTTCCGGAATTATATCGCCAAATATTGTTTATTCAAATTTATTATTATTTTCGTTTAATTTTATAAATAAAATACAGTGTGTTGCATACAAGAAACTTTATTTTATATAAGGACGCATGTATGAAATACCTATGAAACATTGGAAACCGACGTTATGCCACGATCCACGATGGTTTTTGCAGTTTACAGTTCTCAGCACAGCTTTTTAAGTTTTTAATGCCACTTTTTCACAATTATTACCGGTTGGAGTAAATAAAACTTGAATTAAACTCACAAGATAGCAATAATTACTTTGAAAATGGACGCTATAAACACTTTTCGGAATTTCTTTAGTGAGAGCGGTTTAGATTTTGAAAGATTATTATGATTTTTGAAGATTCTGACTTTGACAAGAGAAAATTATTTCTGTTTTTGTTTGCCGTTGTTCTTAGCGACCGCTATAGCAGCGCCAGATCGCGTATAACGGTCGCGACCCAAAATAATTTCGCGACCTAAAATTTTTACGGGCTTTCCAATCTAAACTTGTTGCATTTATCTATGTGTTAATTTTTGACAATTTTGACAAAAAGTTTTTATGTCAATTTTTAGCAAATGACGTCTAGAGACTAACCAAAATTATCATCGGTTGTCATTCCCCAGCCTTTTTTGACGCCGTTTATTTCGATCATATACGGTAGTTGCTAGCGCTCGAAATCAACCAAGCATATACAGGGTGGTCCGTATTCCGGAAACTTCAACAGCATATTCTGTAGATAAAAATAAGAAAAAAAGTTCGTATAAATGTATGTCCTAAAGTGCTTAGTTTCGGAGATACAGGGTGTAGAAGTTTCATTTTTATTTCAATTTTTTCCAAATAATTTATGATGTAATGTAAATATTTGGATGAAAATTGGTGTCTGGGAGTTTTTCGACATGAGAAATCTGGTTTTAATGTCAATATGACTCTTACTTGTAGAGGGCGCCACCTACATATTTTTTAACTGGTTTTAAGAGTAATAACTTTTAGTCCGTACCTGTATAAAACTACTGAGTAAAAAAATATATATTCACGACATTTTTTACGTAAAAAAGTTCTCTTGGGAAAAATCGCTACGAGTAATGGTTCTCGAGATATTTGGAATCGAAATTATCAATACCTGTCTTCATTGACATAAATTAAACATGTTGACTACATAGTTATTAGACTGAAATCACAAATTTGAAATGTTTTTGTGTCAAAAATTCGACAGAAACTGTTTTATCATCATTTCTTTACAGAAAAATTTATGATTAGTTTAAAAAAATAATAATTTCCCGAATTTATTATTTCAGTCAAATAACTATCTACTCAACGTGTTTATTTTTTGTCAATAATGACATGTATTGCCTATTTCCATTCTAAATATCTTGAGAACTGTTGCTCGTAGCGATTTTTACTAAGAGACATTTTTTACGTAAAAAGTCACGAAAATGTATATTTTTTCACTCAGTACTTTTATACAGGTACGGACGAAAAGTTATTACTCTTCAAATCAGTTAAAACACATGTAGGTGGCGCCCAAGAACAGTTAACCTAATAGGACTGCTCATTCAGCCAAAAGTGTCCGCCAGGTGCATGCGAAAACTACTCGCTTTGTGACGTCATTGTAGCCCTTGTCATGGTTATTAGTCCTTATCCGGCAACCAATAATACACACACGTGTATTATTGGTTACCGAATGCAAAACGTTCATTATTTATTTTATTTATTTAAACACCTTATATGTATGCAGTATAGAAAATCAACTGTATAAATCGTATTAAATACTCGGATAATGCATTTTTAAGAACAGCAGTTCCCAGCATCACCTTTTGCAAGCGTTCTTTTTAGAGTACTTCCATATTTCGCTTTAAAATAATTAATAAACAAAATCGTGGGCACTTAGTATGCACTTTGTCACAATCCACAACACAAAATGAACGTATTTATACACTCTATAACTCTAAAACTTTAAAGACACCTTTTTTCACATTTAAAGTTGACAAAATAATTAACTCAACATTTCTCAGCTGTTATTTTTATAAGTTTACCATAGGCAACTAATAATACACACTATCATGACAAGGCCACGAAGGCTTTGACAAGGGCTACAATGACGTCACAACTGTCAGCTGAAGCGCGGGAAGAGGCGAACGTACGTCTTATGAGGATGAGCAATCCTATTAGTTTACCGTTCTTGGGTGGCGCCCCCTACAAATACGAGTCATATTGACATCAAAATCAGATTTCTCATGTCAAAAAACTCCCAGACACCAATTTTCATTCGAATATTGACGTTACTTCAGAAAGTATTTGGAAAAAATCGAAATAAAAATCAAACTTCTACGCCCTGTATCTCAGAAACTAAGCATTTTAGGACATACATTTATATGAATTTTTACTTATTTTTATCTGCAAAATATGCTGCCGAAGTTTCCGGAACACAATTCGAACCACCCTGTATATGCATAAGAGCTCTGTTAGCTAAGACTAAAAACTCACTTTATTTAATCTCGAGGAGTTGGAGTAAACATTCGCATAAACATGCAAACCATAATAACAACGATCACAACTATACCGACCGAACTCAAAATGTACTGGAAATTAGCCAAACAAGGATAACACTCTTGCACTATTATCGTATCCTCGGACGTTACCGATCCTGTAGCAACACTTAGCTTTTTCGCCGATTTTTCTTCACGCAGATCACTATTTTTTAAAGGCTGTGATTCAATAAGAGCTATTGTATCCATTCTCGTATTATATTCAAACGATTACTAAAGTTAGATTGGCTATTTCTAAGATTTAAAGATGACCAACTTGTTAAATTAAGGTTAACAATGGGAGGTTAATTGGGAGACCGCGTTACTTCATCTTAATAGTAATTATGGTCGTTGAATCTGTCTATGCTGTAGACTTTTAGAAAATAAATATGGAATACACGTATTTTGTATTATTAGGTATAATTTTAGTGGGTGTCGGTACAGTCATCTCCTCTCTTATTGATAATGCAAATAAAAATAGCGCTAATATACTCGTTATCTATAATTCTATTAGCAAACAATTACATATTTTGGCGAATATAAAAACGTACAATGTTGAACAAAATAAATTGATAAAATTAATAGTTAATTCAATTTTGTATAGAATATTTAATTTTTATACAAATATCTTTATCGGAAATATGGTTTATAAAAATAAAAGTGTTTCTCGGCCTGAACTGATATAGAAAAATGTACATTTCAAAAATTTGGGGATTTACAAGAAAATGATTCATCTCTAGTGTCTTGACAAAGTAATTCTGATAACAATGTTCGCAATGCATGTTTTTTCAACCGTTGCGGTGTTTAACTAGCTTTCCCAGAACTCCACTGTAAGGACATCGAGTTGGTGAGTCATCAACTCGAGCGAGGAGGGCCATGGTCAGGTCCTCACAATAAGAATTGACCTCAATTCCAAGGAGGCAATAGAGAAAGAGAAATATATCGTCAGTGATGTGACAGTACCTCCTATCTTCCAAAAAAATGAATTTTCAGTTATTACTACAAAATTTTTCCTAACAATACCGCGCATAGTTTAAAAACCTTCTAACTTGCGAAAACTGCACTGTCGTCCAGTCTCTTCGTAAAAACAATACCTCCTATCTGTTTACGTACTTTTTGTAAGACTAACATCGCCGATCTTCTCACATGTATGGACGAGATTCGATCGTTCGCTGAGCTCGCGGAGATTTTGCGAAAAATTGGTTTATAAGACAAAAAAGGAAGTTAAAAAAGTGTTCTTAAATGTGAAGTGTTGTTGTAACTGCCCCAATCGAGGTCCCAATCTTAAGATTGCCCTGTTTTCAACAGAAGTGCCGGTAAGTACATAATTTTTTCAGGTTAGGTTAGGTTTTAATCGTTTAAAAAATTTTATTTTTTTTTTCTACACAAGTGTCTAGTTTAAAATCCACGTTTTATTTAGAACATTTACAAAATGTTCTTATTGTCTATTATCTATTGTTTATTCAATAATTGTTTAGGAAGATAGGAGGTATTGTAAAAAAAATAATGAATACATAGGAGGTATTTTTTCAGATTTATTATACACCATGAGTTCACGTACGTTAAAGATTCTGAACCTAGTTGCTAAAAATACGCAAAATAATAATGCACACTTACAAGAACTTCCCATACAACCGGTTCCCGTAGAAGAGTTTCCCATAAAAGAGCTTCCTGTACAAGAACCACCCATACAACAGGTTTCCGTAGAAGAGTTTCCCATAAGAGAGCTTCCTGTACAAGAACCACCCTTACAAGAGGTTCTTGTACAAGAGCTTCCCATGCAAGAACTCACCGCACAAGAAAACTATTCCGCATTAAATATAGATGACATTCCGATTGTTTTCGAAGATCAGTTATTATCAGCACTTTCTTGTGGAAATAGTCAGGTCCATAATCAAACGAATCAAAGCATGCCTGAAAACAACTACCAGAACTGTGGTAATTCTCACCAGGGCCTTCCTATAACAAGTAACAATAGTGTAATATCCATTCATTTGAGATTTGAAAACATAACGCCTCCTTTCATTTTAGGTATACCATGTAATTCTAAGATACAAGTAGGAGAAAATAGTGACTCCGAAAGCTCTCGTTCTGATGGGTCTGTTTATGAGCCAGAACAAGGTGGGAAAGTATCTAGTTCGAGTGACTCTGAAGAACCGCAGGACATCAATTTGCCTGAGCCTGAGTTTGAGCAGCCTATGTATGGAAATATGGAAGAGGGGCGTAAAAGAAAAAAAATAGCAAACCCAGCAGACTGGAAGAAAAAAGTAAATGAAAAATTGCGTGAAAAGGGAAAGGAGTATTTGGACTACAGCAGAAAAGATGGCATTGTGAAACAAGATAGCGGGAAACCTGAAAGGAAAATGGGAGAAGGATGCAATTCTCTTTTTTGTAGAAAATCGTCAAAAAGACAATGTGACGCACTTTCCGAGGAAAAAAGGAGAGAACTTTTCAAACACCTCTGGTCTTCATTGATTTGGGATCAGAAGAAAATATATGTTTGTTCGCATGTATCTAGAGCAGAAACCCAAAAAAAAACTGCTATTCTGAACGAAATATCCCGTAGAGAAGGAAGCTTTAGTTACACTTTAAGCAATGGACAAAAAAAAGTACCTGTATGCAGGCAGTTCTTCTTAAACACTTTGGGCCTTCGACCTTTTACTGTACAAAGCTGGGTAAAACAAAGTACAAATGGTATGAGAGAAGAAAAGCAACAACAGAACGAAAAACGAAAAAGTAAAAATTATCGTGTCAAGCAGTTTAAGGAACAAAAAGAGTATATAAATAAATTTTTCGAAGAATTACCTAAACAACCGTCCCACTATGTAAGAAAAAATACTAATAAGCTGTACCTTGAAGAACATTTTACATCTATGAAGCAGCTATTTGATAAGTACTCAGAGAAATGTCAAGAAGATGATGTTACACCGTTGGAAAGGTACGTCTTTGAAAAATAATTTAAGGAGAAAAATCTGTGTTTGTTTTCACCGGAAGAAGGATAGGTGTGATATTTGTATACAGTATGAGCATAAAAATGTGGCAGAAGATAAATGGAAGTCTCACATCGATAAAAAAGAGAAAGTGTGCAAAGAGAAGGAAATCGATGTCAAAGAAGCTAAAGAAAAGAAGTGCATTTTATTAACAATGGACTTACAGGCCGTAAAAGTAGCTCCTTATTTGAATGCCACCTCAATTTATTTCAAAACCAAGTTATCATGTCACAATTTCACTGTATATAATGTTGAAAATCACAAAGTATCTTGTTACTGGTTCACAGAAATCGATACAAATCTCAATGCTTCTACTTTTGTATCTTGTTTGTTAGATTACATCAGGACAAACTGTTTGCATTTGAATCTTCCCATCATAATCTACAGCGACGGATGTACATTCCAAAACCGAAATGCGGTTATGTCTAATGCCCTTCTTAACTTCTCAACTGTTCACAAAGTAACAATCATACAAAAGTTTTTAGAAAAAGGTCACTCACAAATAGAGGTGGATTCAGTACACAGCTGCATAGAAAGAAAATTGAGAAATCGCAAAATTCATTTACCGAGTGACTATTTATCGGCAACAGAAGAAGCACGGAAACACCCTGAGCCGTATAAAGCTGTAAAATTAGAGTACGATATTTTTAAAGATTATTCTGCCACAGCCAACTTCCAATATACATCCATAAGGCCGGGAAAAAAGACATCAGATCCTACAGTTACGGATATTGTAGCTATAAAATACGAAAATTATGATTTACAGATCAAATTAGATTTCGGAAAGGAATGGGAGTCGCTGCCTCTCAGAAAGAAAAAAAAATATAGGTTCTGATTTAATATACCCTCAAGCACATAATACACAATTACCCATCACAAAAGTGTGATTCCTAAAGACTGCTGGTCCTACTACGATAATCTTCCCTACAATAATGATAATTAATTTTTGTGTAAGATGTACCTGTAATGTAAGAGCATTTTAGTATTTTTTCGTATTTTTTAAATTTAGGTTTAGTTTTGTTGTACTATTAAGGCCCAGTTGTTCATGTGAAGCTGAACTCTCGGTTCAACTGAACTCGACTGATACTTGAACCTGCCCATTTAAAAAGCATTACTGTCACCAAAATTCAACTTTTTGTCAACTTAGACAGCAATGTTATTTAAATGGGCAGGTTCATGTACCGCAGTAGAGTTCAACGGAACCGAGAGTTGAGCTTCACATCAACAACTGGGCCTCCAATGATACCTCTTAACTTCCATATTTTTGGATGCAATATCTCCTATGTTAATTAAAAATGATAATTATTTTAAAATACATGAAAATATATATTTTTCAATTTTTATTTCCTTTTTCAATAACAATTCGCAGAAAAAAAAATATTCATATCAAATATTCCAGACAATGAAACATTTTTATCGTTTCCTGTAAAAACATGTCTGAGAGAGATAGAAGGTATTGTCACATCACTGACGATATCTTCTATTATAGATCCGGAGATCGGGGAAGTTAGCAACTCATTGAAAGCAGGAATTATAAAATACGATCCTGCTTGGGCTGCTGCAATCCTGCTTCAAATCCCAACCCAGCCACACCTACCAATTTTGAGCTATAGTTACTTTTATTTTTTGGTTGCTAACTTCCCACTTGGCAACACATAAGTAGCAGGATCGCCGAAACTGGTTCCTGCTTGCACTGCTATATCCCTGCTGTATCCTGCTCTAAATTTCATCCCAGCAACACTTGCTGTTTTTAAGATTCACCAAGTTTAAGTCTGATTGGTGACGTCACGCATAGCAACACAATAAAAGCAGGATGGCTGAAACAAGTTCCTGCTTTGGCTGCTATAATCCAGCCTTATCCTGCTTCAAACCCCATACCAGCCACTCTTGTCGTTTTTAAAAACAGTCGCACATCAAGATTAGGGATGCTTTTTTTAACTTGATAAGTTTCAGCTTAGGCTGCTATTTTTTTTGCTTTATTTGTCTAAGGCGCGGTCTCTTCAGTTATAAATAAATAACTTTTATCTAATAAATAACCATCTAAAAGATAAACAATCTAGAGCCTGATATCTATAGGATATAACATTTGGGTATTTTCATACAAAATAATTCAATAGATAACAATTTGGAGGACGGCCGCCTACGGACCGGTAGATACTCCGTAGAGAAAGTGTTGCCAAAATAAGATATCTGAAATTGAGATGGTTATATATGAAAAGTCGATACAACAGACAGAGAGAGAAACTCGGAATTTCAAATCGTTAGATTAAAAAGTGAGGTTATTGTTCAGTTGTCAAAAGATCGTCAAAATGCAAATAAAAACAATAAAATTCAACTAAAATATATTTTGTGTTCAACTCCAACTAGTCCTATTATGGTATAGACTATTTCAATTTACCTTTATGGAAAAAGGGAAAGATAATTCAATTTCAGCAGTGGTGGTGGTGCAATAAATCTATTGATGGAATGCGATTTATAAGAAATTAAAACAAGAAAAAATAATCTGTAAGTAATTTATAGTTTAATTACATGATATTACTGTTATATTTATTATATTAACATTTTAGTACAATTGATAATAGAAAATATGGAAGAAGCTGGTGAAGTGCAAGCAGAGATTTATAAACCAATCCTAAACTCATCATCTGGTAAGTTATTAATATTGAAAATTAAAAATAGCATAAGACTGTTAGTAATAACAAATATGTTGTTCTAGGGCTTCTCATAGTATAGAAATAGGTAGGATAGCATCAATGATAGTAATTAAGGTGAGTTTTTATTTTATAAAATAGATAAATGCACTTATACTTTTGTCTTAATAATAATAAATGAATAGTACCTATAATAATTCTTACATTTACACATTATATGTACAAATTATTTAATAAAAAACATTAAATAATTTTTTTTTTGTCATATTACTATTATTTTTAAGAACTTAAAGTGATGGAACTTCAAAAAAAAATAAAAAATAAAGGAAAAATCTTGTCTAAACAAAGTTGAACTAACTGGAATTCAAAGGACCACAATACAGATGTTTAAGCAAGGTTTAGCTAGAGAGTTACTTAAAAAACAGCATGGAGAAGAGATGTACCGTATGATCGAAAAAAATGGCGTCAGCAATGGCTATGAAATAAAGATTGCTGTCATTTCATATGTAAATTTATATGGGAAATATCATCGATCATTATTTCCCAGCCAACTGGACGCCGTTTTTTTTCGATCATACGGTATAAGGTACATAGTGCAAGAAATTAAACTAAAATTGTAACAAAAAAGAAATAAAAGCAAATGTGAGTTGAATAACAGGTTTTCTAAGGTTCCTGTTATAATATTAATGAATTAAGATATGCGAATTAAAAATGAAATAAATAGTTTGATTTAAAAAGTTTTATTTATTTTTTACCTACTTTAGAGCTTTATTAGAAACTAGTTGAAGCCTGGCGCATCCGCCACGAGATCAGGAAAAAAAATACTTTTCATTTTTTTTAATTAAATGAAAAACAAAAAATCCGGCGACGACAGTTTTTCGAAGAGCCATTTAGCTATCTTTTAGTAAAAAAAAGCAACTTTCTAGAGCAAGTCGTTACTTCAGTAGAGACAACACAGATAAACATTAGCATTTTATATAATATGTAGTAATGGTTTATAATTGAAAGGATTTAAATAAAATAATTTATAAATTACTGTTTTATCACTATTATCCTAACTTAATGAATTCTCTTCGTTCTGATGCTCTAACAGAACAGAGACTCTCTTTATTTTGTAACAGTCCTTATAAAGTCCGGCACTAGCAACAATAGTTTTTTGCACCATTTCAATGTGTTTATTGGTGTTTATACCCCATACGTTCTAAAATGATTATAGCCTACATACTCAGAATAGGTAAGTTTTTTCCAAATAATCTAAAATCGAATTTATTGGAATAAACGAAATCTTCAATAATAACAAAGTCTTGGTTATGTTAAGCAATTTTGTCAAATATCAAATAAAATCAATATCTCCTCATGCCTTTGCTCATGCGTCAAATTTTTATCCGACAAATAAAGCACTATTTAGCAGTTCGGGCGCCAGATAGGATATCTGGGAGATAAGTTTAATTTATCTAATAGATACTGTTATCTATAGGTGAAGATACGCGTTTTTCTACTATCCGTCAAATAAAATATATCTGGCAGATTATAACACGCTATCCGTACCTGAAAACACCGGGGGTAAAATATGTATAAGCTTCCAAGCCATAAATAATTATTCTGAACAGTTAAACAAAATAAGGCAGGTTCGGTGTTCTCAAGAGTAACTTTAGAGTAATCTCAAATTTTCCAGTTTTCTACTATGAATTTGAATTCATAGTTCTCACAAGTGTGATTTGTGTAATTTTGTGTTTTTTTTTAAGAAACGTAAGTATTTTTGACGGTCAATCTATCGTTAAACTTTTGTTTATTACGTTTCATTCCGTGCCCTAGCGAACAAGTCAGCACACACCGTCATTGAATAAGGTATAGGTTTTTCAGAATGACTTAAGAAAACTGCTTGTGGGTTATCATTTGGGAGGATTTCAGTCACAAAAAACACCCACTCTTTAAATCGCAGCTGCTTCTTAAACAACTTTTTTTCAAAAAATAATTTTATTTTTATTTTCGTATATTGTATTTATTATCAAACAGTGGTGTTTTTAATAATATAACATAATATATTAAATTCTAACTACATTGAAAACTTAACTAAAGGAAAAGATCCCAAAAATCGAATTTCCGCAGAATTAATCCTTGTAGTTATAGCCTGCTGGAGGAAAAATCCAGAACTGCTTTTAATAAATGCTTATCATGGATGCTGTTAAGCTTGTACTTATTCCACGTTTTTAAAAATTCACGATGTACGGATTCACCAGCCTGTTCCGACCATAATCCTAAACCTGATTAAAGGTCATCCAATGAATCAATTAGATGGTAAAGGATACATTGTACGAGGATTCAATAGGAAGGACTAGATCAACTTATAAAGAAGGTGGAAGCGCTGCTAAAAAAGAAAATTAACCAGCGTTCGAAAATTAATAATTCTGTGTATTGTACCAGACATTAAGGAGACTTACTGGAATATGGCCCTGTTATGTAGAATCACCAATTTAAATAATATTTCCTTTAAATTTATTGCGGATTTTAAAATAATCCTTTTGGCAAATGGTTTACAGACTGCCTCATCATCGTTTTCATGTCCCTATTGTCTTATTAGCCTGCAGGAACTTAGGGAAGCAGAGAAATTTCCTGATAATGAGGCTAGAACTTATCGAAACCTGAAAGAGAGCCACCAAAAATACGTTAATGTATTAGAAAGTCAACCAGAAAGAGCCAAAGAATGCTTTAGCACTGTGCATGCGCCACTTTTTGATGAAAGTGATGCTATGCCCGTGTTAAAGAAATGCATTTTGCCAGAACTGCATCTTCTTCAGGGTTTTGTGAACCACCTGTTTTGGAAGGGTTTGGTTCCTCTCCTTGGTAGAGATAATGCACTGAAAAGGCCAAAGAATTTAAATGTTCTACCTAAAAACTATCAAGGAGAGATTTTTGAAGGTAATGCATGTCGAAAGCCGCTTCAAAATGCAGATAAACTTAGCTCCCCGGAAGTTTTGGGAAATATTGATAAAATATATTTTTCAACAGAATTGTCAATAACTGTTATTCTGTCCAAGTTAAAAACATTGACAATTTGAAATTGGATATCCAGTTACTGCGTTGGGTTTATAGATACACCAATGTCTCTATTAGTTTAAAAGTACACTGTATCATTATTTGATTCATTGGATGACCTTTAATCAGGTTTATGATTATGGTCGGAACAGGCTGGTGAGTCCGTACATCATGGATTTTTAAAAACGTGGAATAAGTACAAGCTGAACAGCATCCATGATAACTACGCGGATAACTACAAGGATAAAATTCTGCGGAAATTCGATTTTTGGGATATTTTCCTTTAGTTAAGTTTTCAATATAGTTAGAATTTAATATATCATGTTATATTATTAAAAACACCCACTGTTTAATAATAAATACAATATACGAAAATAAAAATAAAATTATTTTTTGAAAAAAAGTTGTTTAAGAAGCAGCTGCGATTTAAAGAGTGGGTGTTGTGTGTGACTGAAATCCCCCCAAATGATAACCCACAAGCAGTTTTTTTAGGATATTCTGAAAAACCTATACCTTATTCAATCACGGTATTAGCAACATGCTTTTATATCATATAAATTGTGTAATGAGATTATAAGTTGATAGTAAAAGTGTTACAGAAAATTGTTTTCTTCTTTTTAGAGCATTTAAATAAAATCTTGTTTTTAAAAATGTTTTTAAAAGCTTTTATTTAATTTGCAATGTATGTATATATGTATTTCCCGCGGCTTTTGGATTGTTTGTTTTTGTCTCTGTCTAACATATTTGAATTGGCGGTATCGATTGTTTTTGATAAATAGTAAAATTGTCACGTGATGGTCATCTTTCGTGATTTATAGTTTTTTAGTTTTTTGTTTAATAAAAATTTCATTTTTCATAGATATTTGTTTGTTTTTTTCCAGTTCACAATCCCCAATGCGTCAATGGGTATTCTTACGTGATATACTGGCAGTCTCGTTGTGAAAGGAATCGTTAGAAGCATTTTATATTTGATCTTTTACAGGTTACATGATTGGAAAACTCCAATTCCGTAATTCCCGATTTCCAGCAATCAAAACGAAATTTGCTGTATTTCAAAAACGCCAAGAGTGGCTGGTATAAGGTTTGAAGCAGGAGGACGAGGCAGTATTATAGCAGCAAAAACTTGTTTCAGCCATCCTGCTTTAATTGTGTTGCTATGTGTGACGTCACCAATGAGACTTAAACTTGCTGTATGTTAAAAACAGCAAGTGTTGCTGGGATGAAATTTAGAGCAGGATGCAACAGGGGTATAGCAGGGCAAGCAGGAACCAGTTTTGGCGATCCTGCTTCTTATGTGTTGCCAAGTGGGAAGTTAGCAACCAAAATAAAAGTAACTATAGCTCAAAATGGGTAGGTGTTGCTGGGTTGGGATTTGAAGCAGGATAAAGCAGGATTGTAGCAGCCCAAGCAGGATCGTATTTTATAATTCCTGCTTTCAATGAGTTGCTAACTTCCCTGATCTGAGATCCGGGACAACACCGGTATCAGGTCTAAGGAGAGACAAAGTTAAAGAGGTGGATAAAATAGTGACTGATCCTCCAGTATCTACTCCAGGGTACCTGAACCACAGACAAGCTCCTCGAATGTGAAAGGCACGGAGCACTAAACCCCAACCGTGGAAGAGTGTATACCCTCGTAGGAGGTAGATGTCTACTCCTCGGAGGATGAATAGCTGTTATCACAGGAGGATGGGAACTCCATTGCTTTTGGATATAAATAAAAAATATTACTACAAATTTTAGAAATTAAATGAGAATTTTACTGGAACTTCCAATATTTGCTTGATTTCTGTCACATAAATGACATTGATTAACAAACAAAACCAGAAAAACTAGTCTTCTCGCACGTGTTAGTTTGGTGACAATAATTATGAAAGATATTTTTCAGGAACCGCGTTCCGTAGTAAGAAACCTTTCAGGAAACAACAAGGTAAGCAACGGACTACATCCTTAGTAGACTAATGAACATACAAATTAGAAAAATAATTAATAATTACACAAATATAAGCTGAAGAGAATAAATAAAGTTTCGTCTTTTAAATTAGATTTAAAAATAATAAATTAATTGTTCTCTTAAACTAGTTCAAATTTGGACTTACTCAAAACTTGATGTATTCTTCTCCAACGGTCTGGATATTTGACGATTTTCATGAGCAGTTCCAGAAGGAGATTGGTTGCCTCAGTTTGATTCTCACTAGCCTAAAAAGAAATAAATATGTCTTATATCTTTGAATTTTAGAGGTTTATGTACATGAGGTGTCCCATTTTCGTGTGTTTTATGGGGATTCTCGTTTGTGGGTAGAGATACAAAGATGCAATTTTCACATCACTTTATGAAACTAAAGATGTTATACACAGATTTGTTTTAGCCTCTTTGATTTCTGAAATACAGGGCGAATTTGGAAATGTTGCATTTTTCGATCCCCTTTGTATCTGGGATATTTCAACTTATTAAAAAGGTGAAAACTGAGTTCCCTATAGTTTTTTACATAGAACTCAGTAAAGTAACTAGATTTTCGCCTTGGGTCTGTCATTGTTGAAATATGAGCCAAACTATTGTTCTTTTAAATGGAATACCCTATACGGGGTGCGTCTCAAAAGTGGCTCACCCCTATAACTTTTATTTTTTAAGATAAAAATTGAAATTTGGTATGTTAGTATACGACATAAATTTGGATTGATTGACGTATACAAATGTTTTCTGTCACTTCCTATTTCACCGAAAATTACTACAACTTTTGATTTTTAAATGGCACCACCGGTATTCTATAGAAAATGACACTTTGAACGGAATGACATATCATATGTCAACTTTTGCCATTTTCGAATACGGTTTATTTAAAATTGCAACATGCGGTTCATAACGATAATTTGACTGGAAATACCAAGTGTGTGGTACCAAATTATTCGTAAAAAATGCATTTTCGAAATATGCTAATGAGCTACCCTCGTTCCACTTGAAAAAAATTGAGATATGATTAAAAATACGATGGGAACCGTTTAACCGGCTAGGACAAGATACTCAAAATATTAAATACGTTAAAATCTATTTTTTCAAGACTCCTTGATTAAAAATTAGTGTTTTTAACACAGTCATGACACTCTATATTGAAATTTAAAATATGAATATGAAGACTGAAGTCACCAGCAAAGCCATAAAGGCTCTCATGATATGCAGAAGACTGGCCGGAAATAGATGGGGCTGCTCCCCTAACATTTTGCGCTGGATGTATACCATGATAGTAAGACCCATGATTACTTATGGAGCAGTTGCCTGGTACACAAAACTAGAGCAACGGACGGCAAGGCTAAACCTATGCAAAGTCCAGAGACTAGCATGTGTTTGCATCACAGGAGCCATGAGAACCTGTCCAATAGCAGCAATGGAGGTCATTCTAGATCTAACACCACTGCACATTGTCATTGGTAGATATGCCAATGCGACAATGATTAGAATGGTCACTAACGGAATTAGTACTGGGAGAATTGTCAGATCAGGGGCTTGGAACACCCTCAAAAAGGAAATACAACTCATGCAACTCCCAGTGGACGATATGCCAAGAACGTACAACTTTGACAAACATGTCAATGTAGTATTGAGCAATAAGAAGGATTGGAAGAGCGAAACGCTTGCCCAGCAGTTAAAAGATCATACCATAACTTGGTATACTGATGCTTCCAAAACCAATACGGGAACAGGGATCGGAGTGATTGGGCCGAGAGCTAATTACTCCGAACCAATGGGCACTTACCCTAGTATCCTACAGGCAGAAATCTACGCTATCGAGAGATGCGTACAACTTATCTTAGATAGGAACTATCGGAAACAAGAAATAGCATCTTATCTGATAGTCAAGCAGCATTAAAGGCGATCAACTCAGTATCAATCAATTCGAAATTGGTCAAAGAATGCATAGAGAAGCTGAATAAATTAGGCAAAGAAAACAAAGTCCTCCTACACTGGGTGCCTGCTCACCAAGGGATAGAAGGCAATGAAAAAGCAAATAATCTAGCTAGGAAAGGAGCGAACACTCCACTAACTGGACCAGAACCGTTCTGCTTTCCAAGTGGTAACCAACTCAAGGCGGAACTCAAGAACTTGGAAGATTCCATCCGCAACCTGGAATGGAAATCTTGCAATGGTCTAGGACACTCGAAGAAGTTTCTGAGGGCTTATGATCAAGAAAAATCACAGATCTTCCTGGGTCTGAGTAAGAACAATCTTCGGATTGTCACGGGGTTTTTAACAGGACACTGTCTCCTCAATGAACACCTCAGTAGATTGAAACTAAGAAGAAACGGCGAATGCAGATTCTGTGGGGAAGATGGTGAAACACCAGTACACCTCATCACTGAGTGCGCCGAGACGACAACCATTCGTGCCATGAATTTTGGTACGACTGATATTGGAGATGGAGAACTACCCTCTATAAAACCGTCCCAGATACTGGCTTTTGTCAAAGCCCTGGAACTGTATGATGAGTTATGATTCAAGAAAGGGGGACACAATGGATCTGTAAGGTCGAAGTGATTAACCCCCCTCCCACTCATTCTAATTCTAAAAAATTCTAAAAAGACTGAAGTCAAGTATGTAAAGGTTTATTTTACGACGCTAAGTTAGTGCCATATATGTAAATAAAAGGTTTCATGTAAAATGCAGTCGTAGTAATACTATTACAATTTATTTTATTAATGCATCAATTTAATCCTATCGCATTAAAACAATACCAATAAAATTAGGCGATTCAAACCAACATCGATAATTATAACGTTGCCCAGCCATAAACCAAACCTTATAACCGTGAAAACATAACCAAAATTAAAAAAAATAAAACTGTTTATTACGGCCAAACCGCCATAAATAGCTGGCGTGCGGAATTTATCCGCCACTTCCGCCAAATCCCTCTATTAAATATTTAAACAGTTCGGCTGTTTTGCAGAAAATTTAGCAATTCATCGGCGACCGCGGTGTCGCGCTTCTACGAGCTCAACAGCTTTTCAATGGGTGTTTAGTTGGATGAATTAGCGATATACAGGGTGAGTTTTCTACGATGTTTTCTATGGGTATCTCGAAAACTACTGTAGATAGTCGGTTAAATGGGAAAAGAATTGCAGTTTTGTGGGGTCATAAATATGCGCCTTTCAAATTTTTAAAAAAGTTCATGGCTTAATAGATATTTCGAAAAAAACAAATTTCGGATATTTTAAAAATTGTCCTTAATTCCATTATAATTTATTTTAGACAAAAAGTTTTCAGATAAAAGTTGTAGATAATCACATCCTTAATGAGATTGGGTCCTCCGTCTTTTTCTAAAGCCTGTAATTTTTGACATATGACACAAACATAATATGTTTTTTTTTTAAATGGAAACCATAATTTTTAAGCTTTTCAGCGATATAAGATATAATTTGTTTATTTTTTTTCGAAAAATTACTGAGGTATAGCCAATTCTTATCATTTTTAAACAATTTCACTTAGTTAGCCATGGAAACAAGTTTAATCGTCGTTGCTCTCAGAAATGTGATTTTTCTTTTTTCTTAAAATTTGTTTACTTTAGTAGTTTAGGCTTAAACAATTAAAAGTAACATAATGTGAATCATTATTCGAGATACTTACGCCATATGCTAAATTCCTTTATCTACGTGTATGTTTTTATCCGAATATTCCTTATTGGTAGAAAAGTTAGAAGTAAAATATTCATGTCAGATAATCAAAATAAAATCAGTCTTACTTTATTCCCGTATGTTCGTAAAATGTAATTCTCTTTCTTTGCAGACTATACAGGGTGTCCCAGAAATGAGTGCAAATATTTTAAGGGGTGGTAGATCTGGTCAAAATAAACATATTTTCTCTTTACCATTTTTAAAATAAATTGAAAATAACCGAGTTATTTAACTTTGAAAATTTAAAAAAATAATCGCAACATTTTGAGAACCGCCGGCAGATATTGCCAACTACATCCAATTACCCGGATCAAGCCCGGATTTCAGTTAATTCGACGCACTGTGTTGCCATATGGACAAGAAAGTATATGTTTAAAAGTAAGTCAAAAAATCCAAAACACCTGATAAGTTTGCAGAGATGCATTACATTTTTAAGATTGTGATATTATTACATAAAATAAATTAAAAGTTGAATGTTTAAAGGTTAAATTAAAAAACTTACCCGACATTAAAAAAGTTACTTATGACAGATCGATCTAACTGCAACAGTTCTCTTTTTCGATACACACTTCACTAAAATACACTTCATTGTGCTGCTTTACTTGTACATGCTATTATAAAAACTGCTAAAATAACAGTCCCCATTTTTAACTTAACACATTATTTTCATATAGGCTTCATCACAATTTGAACCACTGATTTACAAAACACCTTGAAAAGCACACATTACTTACCGCCACTTTACGAACTACTTTCAATCTAAGAAAATACATGTTTCACTCAACAATTTTAAATACGGATTTTGTTTTTTCGCTATTTTTTCGATATATTTCGACAATTCCGTCGACAGACCAACCGTCGGCCAAGACAGTCGCGCATCACTGGTTGGTAACTGCTCACTGCGTTTCGAGCTTGCGTCATGCGGGGTTGCCGTAGTTACAACAATTTCAAATTGAAGACATTCGAAGCAATCAAATTCGTATTAAATTTTAAAAATAGAACAGAAAAACATGAAAGGAAACAAACGGGGCAACGTTGCTTAACATCGTCGTCTGACGCAAGCCCACCACGACGGCGCGGCTCAAAGGACCAGTTCACACGTGGCACTCTTGGCCGACGCGCGACGATTGGGCTGTCGAAATACATCGAAAAAAGAGCGAAAAAACAAAATACGTATTTAAAATTGTTGAGTGAAACATGTATTTTCTTAGATTGAATGTAGTTCGTAAAGTGGCGATAAGAGACGGTATTCAAAGTAATGTGCGCTTTTCAAGGTGTTTTGTAAATCAGTGGTTCAAATAAAACAGAGAAACATGAAAGAAAACAAACAAAACAGAAATTAATCGATTATTCGTTGGGCTGTTTTCGATATATTGAATTCTAAACTACGATAAACATTTTAGGAATTTCTTTTTTGTGACCTGGTTGTGAATAATATGATGAATCATTTTCATAAACATCATAAACGTAATGTTTTAGTTAATTTTCGGTTGTTTTTGTTAAGTTTTCATTGAAAGGGTAACTACTAAAAATTATTAATGTGTTTTTTTTCTATAATAATTATTAATAATGAGCACTGATAAAAGATTAAATTTAACATTCCTAATTTTTGAGTAGAAATTTGTCTATGAATTTATAAATGTAGAACTATGTAGAATGTGGATAACATAGGAGGTTGCAACACTGCAAGGTTTAGATACACCGTAGAGAAATCTCAGGTGAATAAACAAGTGGCACTAAAAAGTTTTTTCAAATTTCCCGGAAAATGTCAAGAAAAATTTTAAATTTTCAACATTTTTTTTTCGCAAAAAAAACCTCAGAGGCGTGTTTCTGGGGTTGAACTATATTACCAGTTAAAATATTTGCACTTATTTCTGGGACATCCTGTATAACTCTAATAGGGATTATATTTTTAATCAATTGAAAATAGGTTTACAAATTTTCTTTTTTTCGGTCTAATTCTTTGTTCTTTCTTATTTTTTGTAAAAGTGTTTATTTCTATATGTAACTATCTAACATGTATTTATTATCAATCAAAAATGCCTAGTACCTAAACCTACCGAAAATCGCGATCTTGAAAGTATCGTAACGACTGTAACGGGGCATCAACGCCAACAGCGACCGGTCAAAGCGCGTCGCTACGTACTTACTAGTTCCAGTTCCAGTTACTACTGTTCGCGACCGACGAAAACTAGACCCTACGAGCGCTCTAGCAGTCGCGTGACCACTGGTAGCGAAGTACGTCGCTGTATAGGTCGTTAACAGTTATATATCTTTGCAATAGACGAAGAGGTTGAGATCGCGCTACTCTACGTACCAGTTCCAGTTACTACTATTCGCGACGGACGAAATTCTAGGAGCGCGACGGTTGGGGCGAAACACGGCGCTATGCGGTTACTGCGGTTCGAACTAACTCCAAGAAAGATTATAAATAATTTTTTTGGAGATATAAATAATTTATTTGCAAATTATAAATAACTTAAGTGTTTTGTCGTTATTATGATCGTCGTCCTTCAGTAACAGGTTCCTGATTTGTTATGGAGCGCGACACGACGTTACAAAAAATACCGCTCCAAAATCGCGTTACTCAAATACAGACACATTACTACCCGGCACCGTTTCTTCGTAGATCGTAGATCTTCAAGATAGAGATAACAAACAAAAGGTCAAGTGAATAAAGAAAAAGCACAGATACAAATAAAATTAAATAACAATATCCAGCTTTATGGCTTTTACCTGCATTTCATTAAGTACCTCTTCTGTACTAACAGATATTTCTGGATACATATACAAAAGGGACAAGCCATTTAGTCTGTCCTCACTTACGGTGTTACGTACGTAGGACTTTAACAATTTTAGGGTTGAAAATTTCCTTAAGGTGCCCTGCTTAAGGTGGCGTAGAGGTACAGGCTCTGGTCTACCAATCTCAAGGTTGTGGGTTCGAGTCCTACACCCGGCGTTTCATGAGCCGACTATTTTTATTAAAATAAAAATAGTTTGAGATTCACAATCCTGAGGTAATAATAGGCGGTTGAAGTGTAGTGCTAGCCACATTACCTTCCTTGTATACCGAACGGCGCTAGCATCATATCAAGCTGTAAGCTGTACCTTGACTTCCAAGGCGTTAAACGCTATATACGGGAGCTATTATTATTATAAAATTTCCTTTCAGGTGTTGCCGTACTAACAGGTAAAGTGCCAAAAATGTTTAATAAAATAAATATGCTAGGAAATAGTTCTTGGTCACATATTACTAGGGCATCGAGTGCGGAACTTTGGGTAGTCTTCTGGTGCATAGTCTTCAAATATTCTATGCTCTAGCATAGAATATGAATTTAAGCTCTAGCTTAAATTCAGCCGAAACTACAGAAAATGAAGAGTTTTTTAAGTCGTTTTTATAAAAATCTAGCATATATTTTAGATTTGATACTTCATTATCGGATTTTTTATTTAAGGAGGGAACAAGAGTTGTTCGAAGGTTCCGTGAGTTACTTCGAGAAATGGATGGTATTGTTGTGCTCACCTTAGTTCCAGATAGAGTGATGACGTTCATTTTTCTTGTAACCTGTAGTTAAAAGACAATTTGAATCGCTTAATAATAATTGTAAAAAATGTCAATTACTTATAACATTTTTAAAAATCAACATTTGCTTATATTTCCTCTATGTTTATCTCCCAAAGCTTCGTGTTTAGTAACTATTCACGAAATTGCACGATATTTTAAAATCACAGTTAAGTGTCCTATAAGTAACGCCGCTTTAGGAAAATTGCTTTATGAATAATTCAGGACTACTTGCCAAATAATATGACCGAGCCTCGCGAACGCTCGCACGTTATGTTTAAAATCGTTTTCCCATTTCGAAACACCAAAATAGTTTACTTGTTGATATATATTTAGGCTGGAAAGTGTAAACAGTTCTAAAGCGCCAAGTTATGCTAAATGTTATAAAAAAAATATATTTGAGTCTTTTTAAAAAATTATATTTTAAGTTAACGTCTCGTTTTTGCTGTCAAGGTGAATCAGGACGAGGCTTACATTGTTTACGTGGAATCCGAACCGCGGTCTTCGGCTATATCATTCTCAGTGGCCTAGCGACTTGGCGAGTGTCTAAATCAATTCTTACTCACGAGATCTCCGATCTCATCCGGCATAGAGGTGTATAGTTCGTGAACGAACTAGTTCCAATGAACTATTCCGACCCCGGAATAAAAGGAACAAGTTTCCGGTTTCTCCAAGAACTAGTTCCTCACGACCTATTTCGGGATCGAGAATATGCGCGGGCACGATCTAGGCCAGCACGATCGTAGCTCGATGCTAGGCAGGAGTGGGGAGTGCCAGCCGTATGTTATCGGATCCAGACCTAGAGAAACTAAATAAATGACTAGTTTACGTACGGATCGGCCAGCGGGAACGTAGCCCGATGCTAGGCGGGAGCGGAGAGCGGAGAGTGCCAGTCGTATGTTACCTGTCCTGGACCGAAAGAACTGAGAGGAACTAGAGGAACTAATTAAAAGACTATAGTTCACGGGAATCTATTCAGTCGGCAGATCCGAGATATAATACGGCCTTGTGCAGGCAAACCACAAAAAATTGTCGTGGATACTGTTTGTTGATTTTTAGTTTGTTCTTTGAATATTTTATGGGAATGTTTCAATTTAGGTCCCTAATATTAAGAGATATCTTATAAAACGAAGTAGATATTCTGAATTTTTAGACAAAAACAAAAAGCTTGAAGTGAAGAAAAATGGATTTTTTTCGTATTATTATTTGCTCCAATTGGTTTGTGATATACTTAGTTTTTTAAACTCTGATTTGAGTTTCTTTTTTAATTTTTTTATATGCAGTAAAACTTACCTATATGTTTTTAACTTTAACATACGCAATTACATGTATCATTATATTTCGTACATTATAAAAACTATACAGATCATACTGTGAATAGTTCTGACTGACAACTAAACCTATTAGCAAGCAACGGGGATGTCAATGTTAGTCGGTAACTATTGTGAACTAAAGACCTTGTTCAAGGAACTATTCCTCTGGAGGAACTAGAACTAAGGAAATAGTTTCTCCCAAGGAACTAGAACTCCCACCTCTAATCCGGCATCGAATCATGCGTAAATGAGCAGTATGCGTCAATAGATTTTGTATATTCTTGTCATGGAAAAACAGAACGACAGAGTTTCCAGATGGACACCCGTCCATCGACTCGCATAGTCTAAAGTTGCTTAACTTCGGTGATCTAGAGGGAAACGGTGTTTCGACGTAGCTTTAAAAAATTAGTTCTAAACTATACCTTTATTAGAGTATTTGTAGGTAAACATCATAATATATAATCAACAAACGGCCAAATATATAATTTACCTGGTTTAATTAATATCGCAGTTTAATTTGCAACGAAATCAATAATTTGACAGGGTGATATTTGCCAAAATTCAGATTGAACACAACATATAAATAGTTTCCAATTTGTTACATCGATATAACAAGGTGTTTATCAAATAACCATGGAAGCTGATATTAAATTTTAATAAAACCGGTTGTTATCCGAGACAGAATAATTCTGCTTTGTTATATTAAAATCGATATACCATTGCAGATACTTTCATTGTACTGATTTAAAAGTATGTTTTGCTTAATAAACATCTCCTATAATACCTATACAGGGTGAGTCTTAAATAAGATAATACACTCAGATGCAAAAAACGCAATGGAGAATTTTTTCGTCAAGTTTAAAATGTTATATTTGTTTTACTTTTTCTTATTTTCATGTTTTTTTCAACAAACTGAATATAAATCTATCAACTTTAATTCTAAAACTCCGTTTTTTATAAACTTTAGTATTTGGCTTATTTTACAGGGTTAATTGAAGTGTTTTTTATCCTTAACTTTAAAACAACCTAGGCAATCATTTCTGGAATAATTTTCTGTTAATATTTATTTCATCGATAGGTTTATAGCTTCTGAATAACGGTTTAGGTAAAGTATCTAGCTCATTTGCCAGCTCAGAATTAGAATTTAGAGTTAGTAACTCGCATTTTCATTGGAGGACGCTGTCATATTTATTTCAAACCAATAATCAACGAGAATATTCGTATAATTTAATAAAATTACTGTAAATCGCTATAAATAATGAATTGTATGTAATTGAACTGTAATTTCTCTATTATTAATCTGGTAATTGATGGAGATAAATAATATTGTGATTGATTAAAATTTTATTTTAAGATGAAACTTTTGTTAACAACATTCTGAGAATTCAAATAATGAATTGAACAATGACAAGACAAGTGACATCTGTCTAAAAAAACAGCGATTTAGAGTGACAATTTGGTTATGTAAAATTTAGGGTGACAATACTGGTTGCCTAACGATTAACATTAATTTAAAAACAAATCCCCAACATGATTAATGAACAACCCGATTTCATAAATGCTTTATTTTCTTTTGATAATAAGTTAACCCCAATGCCCGTATTTTGTTTTTAATTTCATGAAATCCGAATCCTTCTATACCCATGAGCTGCTCAGTTTCCTTATACGAATCCCGAGCTTGTTTATTTTTATAAACGGCAGTCCTTGTGTCCCATAAGCATCGTCTCTCACGATATTTTTTTTTCATCCTGATATTCATTTTTTCATCCTGATACTTTCATCATCAGTTTGTCCATTAGGGTTTGCAGCTGGTCTTCGGATTCTGCTAATACCACGGTGTCGTCTGCGTATCTTATATTGTTTATAATTTTTCCATTTATTTTAACCCCTTCTGGACAATTTTGAAGAGATTTTCGGATTATATATTCGGCATCAAACATATTCAAACAGCATATATGCATAAAATTAGTTTACTTTAATTAAACCTAACGGCATTATTTTGAAGTATTCTCTCTCTTTGAACCGAAACGATCCAAGTAGGTATGCGTTAATTCTTGAAATTAAGAGTCTCTTTCTTCTAGTATACCTACATCTCCTCTCTTTATTTCCCTGCTCAGCGCTCGATCCGCACAAAGGCACCGAGCGAATGAATATTCATCTTTTCTTTGTTAACACCGGCTTGTCTGGATAAAATGTTAAAAAGAAACCGTCGGTTAGGAGGTGGAAAAGGTGCGTCTTGAATTCCAAACAGACCGAGGGATGAGCCTACTGTTGGGTTGCTTTCGCACTTTAAGGCGACAAAAAATAAATCTTTCCGAGTCCACGTGCTGAATAATGGATTAAAATGGAGAAAATAATAATCAGAAAGCGCTGGAGGTTTTTTGATTGACAACATGTTACGATCAAAAGAAGTGGGTTTGTAAATAAACATAAAAAGGAAATATAAGATACAGCGAAATCAATAAATGTTGGTGGTCATTAAAGTCGTCGGAACTGTTACAAAATTAAAGGGTATAGCCGGATTAATATAGGAAATCTGCCTCCGCGGCTTTTTTGACTGGCATTCAGGGGATCGAGATCCTTTTCGAGATTTTCAAATAACCTGTTTTTTCAATTTTATTTTTATTTTTATAGTAAAATTCAAAATTAATTAATGATGATTTTTTGCGAGATTTTTTGTCTAATTCTTAGAAGTCTAAGAGATGAAAAATTAATATGATCATGATTCTTAAAAGAAAAGCCGATTTTTAGCGGAGGAAAGAATATTAAAATTTTTATTTTTAATCTTTGTGAAATATGCCACTTACTAAAAATCGTCAGAAAATGTCTTTTTATACTCCTTTACACTCAGGCATTTTTTAGAATTTTTTGAAGTGGTGGAACACCATGAAAAAAATTAAAAACTCCTTTTTTTAAACTGTTTTAACTAACTTTTATTTTTTAGTTTAAAAAAGTGCGTAGAAAATATTTTTTACTTCAAATTCACAATGATATTGCCTATTACACATTTTCAATCATAAAACTGGGTTTTTGAAAAATTCGCGTCAAGATGACGCATTATAACGCCATCTACTGGAATTTTCAGTAACCAGCAATCATATTCCTCTAAAGTTTCGCTTATTTTAGGTAACCTAACAATAAACTAGTCTTCATTGTTGATGTCATTGTATGTATTAAATTGCAACTAACCCTATACTATATTGATACTATATCTATATTTTACGATCAAATAACTCAGAAATATAATTGTTTTTATTTTATTTTCTATTATTATCACAAGATATGCTGATATGGTTAAATAGTGCTACAGTAGATGGCGTTAAAATGCGTCAGCTTGACGCGAATTCTTCAAAAACCCAATCTTTACGTAATCATTGCCTAGCAATATGATTGAAAATGTGTAATAAGAAATATCATTGTGAATTTGAAGTAAAAATATATTTTCTATGCACTTTGGAAATTTTGAAAAAAGAAAATAAAAGTTAGTTAAAACAAAAGATTTTAGAAAATAAAAGTCAGTTTTTATTTTTTTTTCATGTTTTTCCACCAGTTCAAAAAATTCTAAAAAATTCCTGAGTGTAAAGAAGTATAATAGTACCGTATGATCGAATAAAAACGGCGTCAACGATGGCTATGAAATGAAGATCGCTGTCATTTTATATGTAAAATTATATGGGAAATGTTATCGATCGTCATTTCCAAGCCAACTGGACGCCGTTTTTTTTCGATCATACGGTATATTACATAGCGAGGAGGGAAGTGTTTCATTACTGTCGAGAGATTGATATTGCTTAACTAACTAAGAACTAAATCTCGAGAAAAAAATGAAAACTTTCCTCCGAAGTTTGTATACTATTTTATTTACAGCCACATCATTAATTAAAAAATAGAGACAGTATTTTATTTTGAAAAAAAAATAAATATGCGAAAATTTTTCGTTTTTTGTTTTGGCATTTCCATATCTATAGTTACCGGTTGGTTGTTATGGCGCAAATCTTCAACCATGGTACAAAGAATACAAGGTATGATATTGCGCAGGTTGGTTGCTACGTCACAGGTGATAACAGGCGCTATTGGTCAGCACGCCTCGCGCGCCAGTTCATATCGTCAAGATATTGTTATAAACCTGTTTTTTTGTTTATATACCGTCATTGAATTATCGCTAAACAAGTTACTGTGGAGCAGTTCATAAGGAGTCGGGCTAGGAAGCGAGAGACCGGAGTTCGAATCTCGGCCGGGACATAACTTTTTATTTATTTTTTTAAATACTGTTGTATTCTATAGTTTATTTTTGTAGTATAAAAAAAAGAACTATTTATTCTGTGATTTTTTAATCTCCGGTATTAATATAAATTGATTGTTGGTACAATACCTCATTTAATATAAAATAATATTCTACTTTTGAAATGTATCGGGCCCTAATTGTACCTAAAAAGTAAAATATATTTTTACTGATATACCATATTGTAAACTATTTAATATTTCAGTCACTTAAAAAGTTAATTTGCATTGAATAATTGCCTACCATTAAAGGAAATTTGAGCTATATAATCCTTGATGGGCATCTTCCTCTAAATTTTGGGTTTCGTTCAACCGATTTATTCTCAAAACCTGAAACATCTACATATAAAAAGAAGCACAGGTCACTAATTATAATAAACTTCACCCTTGGAATTACTTCTATCACAATTACAATACATTCATCTGCATTGGCATTTTCTACTGTTCAATGGGAAACAATACACTTTCCAACATTTTTTAAATGATGTAACAATTCCTCTTGTGGTTACTTTTCCATAGATATCCTCATCTCTGTCCTCATGTGAATTCAGAGGCAATGAACATGAAAATTATTTACCATAAACATCGCAAACTAAAAACCTAATAAACAATTTTTAAAAACCTAAATAAACAATATAGAAATAAATTTAGTATTCTTACCTATTATCGTCCAAATCCATGTTAATAGATAATTATTATTTTTAAATATATTTTTGGAACTGCTGGTTTTAGTAATTATTAAATTAAACGAACTAAAAAGTCTTAAAAATGAACAATTCTTAACCATAACCCCAAAAAATGCAGATCTCCTGTCAACTTTCTATATTTTTTATTTGTTCATTATTTTCCTAGTGACGTCACAGGTGGTATGCGCGAACTGAACGAAATTGGAGCAGCTATCGATCATACCTTGTATTCTTTGTACCATGATCTTCAACAGCAAAACAAACAACCATAACTAACAACTAAGTGACAGTTTTGTATTTCCCGTTCGCTTTTCCGAATTTATATAACATAGAAAGCCCGAATTTTGTCGGAAAGTTCTGATAATGAAGACTACTTTAATATTGGTACTCCACCAGTACTTACAGAAACTGCAAGCAGAGCAGAAGCCAGTTTACTTCCAGAGAAAAGTAGGGGGCGATACGAAATACCATCGAAAGTATACGGAAAATTGTGTGCCGAAAGAAATGCTAAGAATATTGCCTCGGAGAGAGTCTTGATGGCATATTTTAGCGACATGGCAAGGCAGAAAAAGCCATCTACTCTTTGGGCTACGTACAGCATGATACGGACAATGCTGATACGCGCAATCTTTAAAAAAATTGTTTTCGTCCTAATTTAAAAATCTGTATTTACTTCCCGCCCACGCGAGGGAAGTAAACTTTCCACCCGTGGGTGGGAAGTAAAAGTTATATAGAAAACTGACAACCTTCAAAAAGTCGGAAATGACAACATTACTTATATGGTTGTAAATAAAAGATATTTTCTGACGGTTTTTAGTGAGTGATATATTTTACAAAGGTTAAAAAAATGAAGATTTTAATTTTCTTTCCTCCCCTCGATGCGTAATTATCTGAAGATCGAACAGGCAATTGAAGCGAATGAAACGAGGCAGCATCAAGAACGGTTAGAAGAGAAGAGAAGCAGTGACTTCAGTTACTAGAAGGAAGAGGAATAGCTAAATCCTCTCCCTGCGAAGTACCCCTAATGTCTAACGGCGGATTCCGAGGGGAGTACAAAGACTGGAGAAAGAGGACAAATTAAAGTACCAGAGGGGATTCCCCTAGCACCTGACTAGGGGTTTCCCAACCAACGACAAGGTCTCGCATCTCCTACAGGAAGCAGTGGCATTTTCGGGTCGCTCCCAGGGGTCGGGTAAAGGTTGATTCTCACTATACCTACCGTTTCCATTCCATATCCATTCCATATCCGTTCCGTATTTTATTGTATTGACACTATACGTAAGCTTCCGTTCCGTATCAGTTCCATACTTTTTATTTTACAATTTACAGAATTACGAAAGTTTTATTTTAAAAATTTGTATCTTTTGAAAAAGGTAATAAATTTAATTAAGAGGCGAAAGAATAAATAAATATAAGCAAAATTTTAACAGAGCTGGTACAAATGTCAGAAATTGATAATGCAGTTTCCGATACGCTTCAATCCGTCCGCCAAAAAAAGGTATGGAAGGAAAGGATATGGAACGGAAGGGCAACGGAACGGATAGTGTGCATTGTCCTATTCATTTACATGATATAATATTTTATGTAAACGGAAGGGAAGCGGAAAGGAGCTGATATGGAAGGTATAGTGAGAATCAATCTTAAAGCGGGTGTGTGGACGAAGGAAATACATGTATATTATATTTCAGAAATCTGCCTAAGGCTTAGCCCGATACTGTCGTGTTAAGCCACACCCAAAATTCCAAACATACGTGCTTTAATTAAGGCTTGATTAAGGTTTGCAGGGTTTCTGCATTTGCCATAAAATAGCGAGCAATTTGTTCCAAAACCATATAAATTATATACTGTAATCACAAAACTTCAATCTATTTCCGTATTGTAACGGAATTTTAAAGTATGTCTGTATTTTCGAGAAAATTTAGTCCAAACATAAGGAATATTTTGTTGATGTTTGACCATCAAAATCTTAAAAATAAAGAAGTTGTCTAAAAATGTGCTACAATACGGATATAGTATAATCCTTGATCTTTAATTTCCTTCTTCATTTGTGTAAAAATACCTAGCCAGTTTTACATAAAACGATAAATGCCGAACGCTTATTTTGCTATTTTTTCGGACTAGTGAAATGGACTCTTAAGTACCTATTTGAAAAACCATGATAACTTTAATCTCTTAGAGGAAGCAGTGGCAATAGGTTTAAGTACTTATTTGAAAAACCATGATAACTTTAATCTCTTAGAGGAAGCAGTGGCAATAGGTTTAAGTACCTATTTGAAAAACCATGAAAACTTTATTTGACATAATATATTTTTCAATTTTCCAGTCGAAGGAACCAAAGTGATCGATTTCGTGACTACAAACGTAGGAAAGAAACCAACTTGGTGATGTAGCCCCCAGCCTATTTATAAACACAGCCAAAAATATTAGGAATATAGTTATTGTTACATTTGAGAACCTGTTTTATTAAAATTTACTTGAAATAACGAAAAGCGAAAAGTAGTTAGTGTAATTGTTTCAAACAGCCATGCATGAGCCAGTGTCGTAATATGTGTTTTAACGAGCAACTTTTCCCCGTTCTCGATCCTTTATCGCTGCAAGAATTTAAATGGCTCAATTAACACAGTTCTAAAGTATACGAAATGAACTCTCAAGGATATCGTAGGGAATTTACTGTTATTTCTTTACATCTAGCTAGTTTAATTATTCTAGCGAGTTATGTAATATACATAAAAGATATACAGTAAAACGCTCAGTTGTTCCACCCAAGGAGAGTACTTACATGTTACAGTAAAAACCACAAATCAGCGAATGTGAACAATTACTAGTACCAGGGCCGGAGGAAGGGCCGGGCGACCCGGGCGGCAACCCAGGGCGCCGTATGCGAGGGGCGCCACGGCAGCAAGTAAAATATTTAAAAAATATTTGTTCCTGGTATTCTGCCGTGCTAAGACAAAAGGTCGTAACTGACAGAATTTGTGATTTTGAGATTTTGATATATTTGGAATGAGTATAATCAGTTCTATTAGTATACCAAGTCCAGTAATCGTATCTGTACTAGAAATGCTCAAAATAATATAACAATTTTGTCGTATTTGACAAATTTCAAGCAAATACCAAGTCAAAATGTCGTATATGTTTAATACAAAAACAAAATGTCTTATGTGTCACATAAAACATATTGATTTAGCTCATAAAAAAATATATATGCATCAATACAAGATCAAAATGACGTATCTATCACTTACGAAGTCGAATTGTCGTATATAATTCTCTTACGACTTTTGGACCAAGTATCAAGTGCATGTAGCACATGTTATGTGCATTAAATTGTTGAGTTACGACTTAATAACGTTGCGGTTACTTCGGGAAATAAAGCAAAAGTGTGTTAGGTTAGGTTATTTATTGTTTTGAGATTGGGATATTTTTATTTTAAGTGTCTTGATTTGTTTGCTGTTATTATTATAATATGATAGATGACCAATATTTAAGTATACCGAATTATTCATTAAGATGTACGTGTAATTCTCAGAACCGCCTTCCTTGCTGTAATAAAATCGTGTATTGTGTTTCAGACAGTATTTAACCGGTAAGTTTAAAATAGGTTAGGTTTTCTTCTGTTTTCCGTCAATCATAGAGAAGTTGTAAGCTGAGTGTATAAATTATTGATCTTGAATTCAAAAACTAAACTTTATTACTTAATTTCATAGAGACCGAAAATGTCGGACAGATCGAAAAAAATGCTAGCGTTGGCCAGAGCTAATCAGCAGCTATTAGCACGATTCAAGATCGCGCCAAAACGTAAAACAAATACTGATTTAGATAATGATGCCATTTTCAAAGATCCAGACTACGAACCTAGTAGCAGCGGAGTTAAAAAAAAAGTAAGAGTGAGGTATTTATAACCACTACATTAAAATTTTACTATATCAATATTTTTGATTTAATGTCGATAAACACGGTGTCCGCAAATTAAATTAAAATATCTGCAAACGGGTCACACGTTCATGAGTGCCGATTCCTTTCACCACCAGGTAGAGAAATCTTTAAAACAAAAAGGAAAAGTTTTAGATTTTGAAGATTATAAGAATTGTATTCAATCGTCAAATAGTGGCAGAAACGTCTGTATAGAAATGAACTTCTATGATTTTCTGAATATAAAAGATTTTTCTTCCCGATTCAAATTGAACAAAACTCAACCAAAACCGTACCTTTCTAATATTTGCGAGGTAACTTTTGTCAGAGGATGTAGAACATTATTGTATAAGACTAATTTTGGGAGCGCTGCGGTTGAACTGGACTTCCTCACATCGAAAGCATTAAAAGAAGGTGTTCCTGAGCCAGAAAAAAGAGAATTTCCTAGAGGTATCAGTGTGACTAGAAAACAGAATCTTATACAAAAATTAACATCTATGGGTATCTCACCAAGCAGAATTATGTTTTGGCAAAGTTTGCCCGAAAATCAAGAAGAAAGCAATCTTGATGACTAAAATTCTGTATTTCGATTTCATTTTTATCATTACAACATTTTTTTATTTTAGTACTATTTGTGAGAGATAATTTTTATTTTCCGGTTATGTTAATAATAACTTAATATAATGTTTTCAGTTTATTAATTTCATTGTTTCATTCCTCACTGATGAATGATACTTTATTAGTATCTCCGTTGAGATACTAATAAAGTACGATACCTAATAACATAATGTAATTCATAGGATACCTATATTCCAAAATATTTTTAAGACAGTATGTCGTAAGATAATATCATATTTATGTACAGGTTTATAATACTAAGAGCATATGTCGTATCTCGATAATCCAAAGTCATAAAGTCGGATCTGTCGAAAAGATAGGTCACTGTCAATACAAAAAATCTGAACATTTGCTAAATCAAAATGTCGTAACTTTCAAATGCCCAAATATCTCTACCTATTAAGGTAGCATTTGGGACATCTATATATTTATTATACCATTATGTATTTTATTTTCCGTTCAGTCCAAAAAATTATGAAAATAACGTAAATATTCAAAGATTTGAACTGTCATCGAAAAAACGCAAATATCTCCGAAATTCATATTCATCAGTTACGACGTCTTGTCTTAGCACGGCAGTATTATACTTATAACTCAAAAGATATCAACTTTTTGTAAATAACCCTTCTTTTTATAATTCTTGTTTTTATACATTTTCTCTAAACAAACTGTTTTGGGTTGGCAGTTTTAGACTGACCGCTCAAAATCGCACTTTGTCGACTATTCGCACCCTTTATTTATTATTAATGGCTGATTTGCCCTAAAAATTATATGAGGCAAATATACATTCGCAAGAAGCTGAAGAGGATCCCGATATCCTTAATATCAATAAAAGCTTATAAGTGCCTCATGCATTTAATTAATTTATTAACAGTAGTGGGAAAATATATCAATCTTATGTAGTAATACACAAAAAATGGTAGCAGAATCGTAAAATTTTCTCACTAGAGCAAGACTAAGGAATATGCTTCTCAAACACTGGATGATCGTTATTCTAAGTCGACAAACTGTATCTGATCATATACTGATTCTGCATGAAATAATTGATCAAAAGTGGCTCGCCCCTATAACTTGTTTATTTTTTTAGATGAGGAAAACGAGATTTGGTATATTATTTTGTTAGTATACGACATAAATTAGGATTAATTGACGTATTCAATTGTTTTTGATCGCTTCCTGTTTTACCAGAAATTACTACAACTTTTGATTTTTAAATGGCATCCTCGGTATATTTCTGCTACGATAGAAAATCTCTGAATAGAAATATTAAGGAAGGAGTATAATGCTATCCATGTATTCATGCATGGTGGGCGAAAAAAGGACTCTAGGGTGGGGATCCTTGACAGTTCTGTTTGACGATTCATTTGATACATATGTAGATAAGTTGTTTTAATATGTAGTAATTTCCGGTAAAACAGGAAGTGGCCAAAAACAACTGAATACGTCAATCAATCCTAATTTATGTCATATACTAACATACCAAATATTACGTTTATTATTACGTTTGTACCAAATTTTGTTTTTTATCTTAAAAATAAAAAAACTTATAGGGGTGAGTCACTTTCGAGACGTACCCGGTAGAGAAAAAACAAAAAAACAACAACCTTAGACTAAGATTGAACGAAGAGAAGAATTTTGAAGGATCTTTAAGTGAAACTTTATTGTTAAAGTAGCATAAATATGCTTAGTTGTAGCTAAAGTATAATATTGAAGGAAAGAAAGAATTATAATAACTATTAGGTGAGGGGGGGGGGGCGCCAGATAGTGTACTCGCCCGGTCTCAATATTTCCCTTCCGCCGGCCCTGACTAGTACCAGTTCACTTCCTCAAACCATACAAAATAATTTACCTACCATAAGTCATTGAAATATTAAAGTCCATGTACTATGTACAAAGAATTTTTGAGGTTATATTTCTTCGAGCACTCATGCTACTTGAAAAAGATCTTAGGTATTACTGGACGTCTTGTTGCGCTTATAAAATATGCTGCAAGAGGTCAATTTTAAAACCGATATTGAAGAGGTACACTTTAGGAGCCAGTACAGACTTTCCTTTATGCATCGAACTTGTCCCTAGAATGTAGAATGTTTAAGAGGGCGGTTAATCACCGTGACCTTACAGATCTATTGTGTGTTCCCCTTTCTTGAGTTATAATGAGTTATAACTCATCATACAGTACCAGGGCTTTACCTGAAACGGCTCCACGGATAGGCCTGTTCCAAACACCGGAACACCATTTTAACACCGGTGTTGGGCTCGGTGGCCAAATATAGGCTATCCGGTGTTCCGGTGACGACACCAACACCGGTGTTAACACCGACATCGGTGTTATTTTCGATACCGGTGTTCAGACGACACCGGTGTTGGTCTGGACACCGGTGTTCATCTTGATACCGGCTTTGACTACGACACCAGTGTTTGGTAAACGGGTTAAAGAAGAAATAATGTTAATTAATAAGGTCAAAATAAACCTGATAATAGTAATGTCGTATCGGTGCTTATTTTTATCGTTTATTAAAGCGCACCAACTTTAACTTAAAGCTTTCAAATTTAAATATATATTTTTTGCCAGACTAATCACTAAAATAAAGTGGAAGCGTCAGATAAACAACTATAAAGTAAAAAATTGTTTAATCAAAAGCTGTAAAATAAACTAAAGAATATTACATTAAAAAAACTAAAAATAAAACAAACAAACGGCACCATCGACATCGACACCGGTGTTGATCTCGACACCGGTATTCATCGCGATACCGGTGTTGAGATAAAAATCGGTGTTGAGATAAACACCGGTGTCGAGATAAACACCGGTGTTGAGATAAACACCGGTGTCAAGATAAACATCAGTGTTGTAGATGAACACCGGTGTCGAGATAAATACCGGTGCTGAAATGAACACCGTTGTTGAGATAAACAACGGTGTCGGTGTTGACACCGGTACACCGACTGAAACACCGGTGATCATCAACACCTAATACCGGTGTTCAAATCTCAACACCGAACAGGTCTATCCACAGAGGCCAGCTCTCCATCCTCGACATCAGCCGTATCATAGTTCATGGCACGAACGGTCGTCGTGTCGTCTCGGCGCACTCAGTGATAAAGTGTTCTGGTGTTTCCCCATTTTCCCCACAGAATCTGCATTCGCCGTTGTTTCTCATCTTCAGCCTACTGAGGTGTTCGTTGACAATGATCGTTGATCCCGTGACAATACGAAGATTGTTTTTACTTAAATCAAGGACTTATCCCTAACTTTGGTCCTTGAATTTTATTTTTATTGTTTGTCTAATCTTTTAATAAAATTTTATCCAAACAATTATTTATTAGCTATATTTTACATGTTCTATTTTAATATGGTATATTTATATCGATTTCTATAAATAAATGTCCAGAAATAATTTAAAGCAACACATTTTTTAGAGACATTAATTAAAATGTACTCTGCCCGACGATTTAATGCGAAAAAGTGGTTTTCTTTCATCTCTAGGGTCAGATATAAATAAAAAATAGGTCGTTTATTTAATAAAACCTTATTATAAATAACGCATTAGCTGATTAAATGAACCTTATTTAAATCGAACAGTTGTTAGTGTTTTCTAAAACAAGATCTTGTTCTGTATTTAACTCTACTAAGAATCGCCGATTATTGTTTCCTAAAAATAGGATTAACAAGAAATCTAGCCGTCGACCTCTCTCATAATTATAATTCCAACTTTCCATTATGTCTCTAATGGAAAAGGTGAATTTTTAATAAATAGACAAAGTGATTAAAAGAGCTGGTATCATTTTTTCATTTTTAATTAAAAAACAGTACTTGGCTACATCCACAGTCATAATGTTTTAAAAAGGAGCAGTTCACTTTCGTTACCAAGTTTTACAAACAAAAAATGGAGTTGGATTAAAATAGGTAATTAAAGTACTAGCTCTAATCTAATTTGAATTTTTATGTCGAGAAAATGAATTCCAAAAGAAATATTATATGAACTTACTGACGTGTTCTTTTTTTACTATGGAGGGAGGTTTTAAAGAAGACTATACCATTACCTACGCGGGTAGGTAAATAAAATTTGCGTCAATACCTGGTATATATGGTATACCATAGGATATGTTATTCTATTGAGGAATATTGTAGATAAATACCTGGTATACAATCAGTATAATTCTGGTGTTATATCACGGATGTACTAAGCTATCGTTTCGGAATACCTTTATGAAATTAGGGTATTCACTAGTGATGGAAGAAACCGATTAATTTCAATAATCGAGTACTCGCCCAAGTCACATTTTAAGTTTCTTTAGGTTATATATTCTCAAGGTTAGTTATATAAAGGTTTAATAAATGTCTCATTGGTATCTTACAGTGTTTTGATTTATATAAGTGTAGCGTTGGTTACTTATCACTAATAGTAAACTTGAAATGTTGTTTATCACTATCCTTATAATACTACAGGTTCTTGTTACTAAAGAGGTTTCATAGTAAGGTTTTATAAAAGTGTTCACATCTATTTTATATAACTTCTGGTATTAGGTGTTATAAAGGTACACAAGATATACACTATATAATTAAAGGTGTTATTGAGAACCATTATGTAACCAATAATTCTACAAGTTATATAATTGTTCCTCAAATCGTTTTTTGCACCTTTCAAATGTTTGCATGCTTTATATAACCTGTAGTTACCGAATATCAAACCTAATGACATAACCTCAAATTTTTAATACAATCAAAACAAATAATATATTAGCAAGCAAGCAATTCGGTATTATAATGAATAATAAAAAAATAAACGGGATAAAACACAAAAATACATGGTGATTCAGAATATTAAAAAAATAGGAATAATCCAAACCTCATTCAAACTACATCTACCAATATTGAAAGACAACATGCAAATTTACCATCCACAAGCAGAGATCAGGATCAACCTGAGATATTTCCAACAGAAAGTTGCCAAAACGATTAGAAACAGGAAGATGTCTGGTTAAGGGAGAGAGAAGCAGAAGTGCTTCTTCTTCTCCTCTATTAATGAATGTGGTAAGGAGGAAAGACTTCGTTCTAACATAAGAGAATGAGTTCTGAGCTTTAACATTACACATTTTGCACTTAAACAGCTTTTTTTCTATAGTAAATTCATTCATAACTGTTCTACCAAAGTACCAAAGGACCCTAGAACTCTTTTGCAAACTCCTACCACTTTAAATATAGATCAAACTGAACCAAAACCAAAATAGTATTATTTCAATTTTATGAGGTTATGTTTTGTTTTCTGTACATTTTCTGTCAAATTGCTGTAATCTCAAACTTCGTTCGCAAGGAGTCGCTACAGTCGACATCACGGGTTACATAAATGTTTTCTGGGTGACTAAAGGTAGCCATAAACACCCCGGCATTTATAATGGTGGTTTGTATCATCTTTAGTTGTATAAAACACTAAAATTGGTGTTTTAAATAACCCAAACTCATTTACGCAACCTTAAGTAACCAAATTTATATAATGGTTGATGAGTCTGTTATAGACCCTAAAGAAATATATATCACTTTAAATATAATGGACGCCATTATTATTGATGTCTTCATTTTTGGGTACAATGAGTATTTCTAAGATAACGTTGAAAACTGGTACAAAACTATATTTTGGCCAGTTGCCAGTTATTTCTAGGTATTAAAAAAGTCGTATGTTCTTTTATTTATATTAATAAATTTGACTTTCATTACAAAAATTTTATTATATTTTTTTTTGTTTATAAAAAAATCTATTAAATAATTCTGCTTTTGGGGGCGCATGTGTTTTTTGGAGGTAAAATTGATTTTCACACAGTAAATTTAATATCGCATATGTATTTAGTACTCCGGCTCGGCACAATAGATTTTATTAAGCCAGTAATTTCTATAAAGTCATTTGCATAACGCAAACGCTTTTATAGGCTATGACAGGGATGGTATCATTTTGTCTCTTTTGTGTCTGGTCTGGATTATCTGCGTAGGACAATTTTTATGTTAAAAAAAGAGAGGCAAATATTAAAGTAGTTAGTCAGAAAGAAACAAGTTTATTTTCAAAAAACGCGCATGCGCGATATTTCCATAGAGGTCTGGGAACCTTCCCAACACCACTATATAACTATTATATACCCTTTTTCAATTTTATAGCGGTAACTCGATAGGATATATAAAGGTGTTGAGAAAGTTTTCATGACTTTGGTTGCACACCTTGAGTGTTAAGGGTTACCATAGGAACAATTATAAAATGGACCGTTTAGGGTATATAACTGTTATATAATGGTTACCAATAACTCACGACAACCATTCTAGATGCGTTTAGGTTGTATAATATGGTATTGGGAAGTTTCCTAACACACTTATAAAACAAAAAATGCTTCTTGAGTCGAGTTTCAAGCGATTGTAATAACAGAGTGATCGCTCGAGCGAAATATCACTCGTATTTAAAAATACGGGTTTTCACCCGTCGCACGTCGCCTGTTGTAAGTACTCGTTAACGCCAAGCGCCAAGCAGTAAGTTGCGTGCGCAGGGCACATATTCTTTCGGTGATAAATGGCAAGTAGCAAGCGGCGAGCTATTCGCTTGATCGCTTGATTTAGTTTATTTCAAAGCATTGTCGATGTAAGTCGTAAAATTTTTGTCTCTCAGATACGCAACGGATAAATATATATACGGCGTCGTATAAATTTGCTACCTGCAATGTATGTACAAAAATTCGCTCGGCTTTTGATCGAGTATGTCACATTAAAATCGGATTTCAATTTATTTCATTCTAGGATCTCTTGCTTTCGTCACAGTCAGATGGTTAAATATTTTAGGACATTTATTTATTGCCCACTGCATATTCAAAATTTTAAAATATTATGATAGATATCCCCATAATTAAATCCTGAAAAGAAAATTCATCATTATACAAGAAGATATACAGATGCTCTGTATAATCGTCTTTAGAAAAGATACACGCTAACAGACCAAAAACCGTATCCAACAGAACAAGATTTATTAAAAGTTTAGGTTGTATTTAACTACGAGCGATTCTTCTTTCCTCAAAATTGAATTAACAAGAAATATAGCCGTCGACTTTTCTCATTATAATTCCAACTTTCCATTATGTTTCTAATGAAAATGAAAAGGTAAACTCGTAATAAAAAGACCAAGTGATTAACAGAGTTGGGATAATTTTTCCATTTTTAATTAAAAGAACGAGGTTGCCACATTGAGTCATAATGTTTTAATAAGAAGCAGTTCAGTTTCGTTAGCAAGTTTTACCAACAAAGTAACTTTAATTTAGTTTGCAAAACAGCAACTTTAGTAAAATTTTACAGATATTCGTATATCTAAATAAAGAAAATAAAGTGCGGTTAGTTACACCTTCATCATCATCATCATTTTCGGCTTATTCAACCATTTCCAATTATGGTATAGCTGGGATATTGGTATATGGTATAGTAATGTATGGTATAGTAATATATGGTATAGTTGGGATATTTCCAATTATGGTATAGCATTTCCAATTATGGTATAGCCGGGAATAATAGGCAACCGGCCCAAATCCACAAAAACAAAGTGACCATAAGGAAGAAATATATATTTTATTTATTAATATACAAGTTGCCAAGTTGGTTTTTTTAAAAAATTTAAATTGTCTTGATCAAATTTTCACAAAGATCAATTTTATAGGGTTCTACTGCTTTATTTCCATTATCGACAACGGTAATTTGATCTTGAATAGGCTAAGATTTTGAGTCACGATTTTGAGAAACTTTAAGACTTCCTGATTCATTCAGTTCAGCTGGCTCATTCCTCTGTGAAATACATTATTTTTAGCTTTTCAGGTATATACTTTCTTACTCTTCTTTTGTAGAAAGAAGTTTTCTCTTTTCTGATAGAGCAGCAGCTTCGTCGTGTATACGTGTTTTTAACTGAATGAACCGCGGTCGCCATTAAAACTGCTGCATTTTCTAGGTAATTATATTAGTTCTTATCACTTTTCCTTTATTCTTTTCTAAATTTGGCATCTTGTATGATAATGCCATGATTCAAACGAAAAAAACCTAGACCTAGGCAGTGGATATCAATGTGTTCTATTTGTTATATTACATTCCATAATAAGAATATTTGGATTTTGCAGACATATTAATATTTTATTATCTAATCTAGTTTAAACCTTATTTAACTCTTCTCTGCTGTCTCAGTAATTTTTAGTAAATTAATTTTAGCAACATTTTAAACAACAAAAAAATTTAGATTTGGCTTTTAGTTCTCAAGCATAGAGATAGCCGTCACATGTTTTCTCTGTCAACCGCAGAGTTCGCGTCAAATTCGTCAATATTTTTACAAAGGGGAGCTCGAAAAATATTGCACCGAGGCCCCCAGTTGTCAATCTATTCTTAGTATACACTTCGATCGAGACTATTTAAATTTACTTAATAAATGCTATTCATTCTTTGTTTTGCTGCAGGTCAGTCATATTTATAAGTTATTAATAAAAGAATAGTGGTAAAACTATACAGGGTGAATCTTAAATAAGTGCAAATCTTTTCAGGGGTGGTTATTTCGATCCCAAAAACATGTCTATGAAGTTTCTTTTGTAAAAAAGACGTTAAAAATCGTGCATTTTCTTTGAAATTTTCCTGTATATTTTAGAAAACTTTTTAGAATTTCCTGTTCACCGCAAATTTTCCCACGGTATAGTTTCTTAATCTCTGATATTACGGCACGAAAAGAAATGCAAATACCGAAAAATTGGGGTGGCTCAAATTTTTTTAAAAATAAATATTTTTTTTTAATTTTCAAACTTTAATAACTCGGTTGGACTTATTTGAAACACGGTAAAGAGAATATAATTATGTTTCTTTTACTGAGATCTACCAGTATAATAAATATAAATAATTGTATAATAAAATTCTTCAAACCGAACAAACAACAGATGTTTATCAAAATTATAAGCATCTCAGAGAAAGACATCTTACAATAGTTATTTTACAAATTGGTGTTTATGTTTAAACTGACGATTATACTGATGCAAATTGATTAGTTAGTTATGGAGTCTCTAAGAATCTTAGGTCACTTTAGTTAGAAGATTAACCTTTTAATTTTGCTAATCCAATCTTTTTTTGAGCTCTGATCGGGACCGGCCGGCTCACCAGCCCATATTTCCACCGGTCCACCGGGAATTTTCCCGTTTTCCCATATGGCCCATCCACCCCTGGATAATCTCTTTGTAGGGGCCCATTGTTGTCTATTGCTGGTTATGCGAGCCCAAGTTATCCCTGCTGTTTTCCTAATACCATGGCCCCATTTCAAGTATGATCCTACTCTAGGTTTCTTGATTCCTCGTGGGTATAATGCTGTAATTTTTGTGGTCTATCTGTTGACTGTCCTTCTTGCCAGGTATCCTGTTCATTGCCATTTGAGGGATTTAATTCTGTAGATGACATCTATTACCTGGGTCTTTTGTCGTATCCCACTCTATTCTTTTACGGTATCTGGTTATTCAGCATATACAGGGTTGTTCACCACATACGACACGGAGTATTGTAGCTAAACGATTAGATTTTTACAAATTGTAAGTTTTGGGTTCGTTAAAGGACTATTAGAGCTACAATTTAAAAACATTTTTACAAGTTAGAGACTGTCCCAAATAAATAAAAAATATCAAAGTTGTATTTTTTTTAAATGGAACAGCCTGTATATTATTACATTTTTAGTTTTTACGATTAAAATATAGGTAAATTTGATTAAGGTTTATTACACTTAAACCTTACTGTTTTTGAAATATTTTCAATTTTGTGAAATTGCAGTCAAAATTTTAAGACTTCATTTCTCCAAGGGTATCAAAGTTTTTAATACTAAATATTTACTGAAGTTTATTTATTGACCAGTTATTGTGTTGCAATAATAAAACTTATACTACCTTATACAGAGTGTCTAAAGTTTTATTTTAAATAATTACTAGCTTTAAACGGCAATAACTTGTTTAATTTAAATGGAACACCCTGTATGTTTTATGAGAAGCAGATGCACAATTTAATTGTTTATTAAATTGTATTATACCATTTTTACCTATCTCTTCAAGTTTCCGTAGAAAATGCATTTTCTTGAAATTTAAAACTCATTTATCAATATACTCATGGAATACTCACATTTTAGATTATTTTTAAAGATGTACCAAATTTTTAAAGAGTACAGATACTAATATTGTCGATATAGTTTGTTTATTTCATTAAAAAAAACTGTTTAAATATTTGTTAAAGAGGAACAATTAATATGATTCAAGTATTCAAATTACATTAATTGACTGTTTGATTAAATTAATAATAATTGCTCCAAATACTAAAAAACTGAATTTTGTATGTGTATTAGACAGTGTGGTAAAAAGTAACACCTTAAAAATGATATTTCACTTTTTGACAAATGCTTATTTATAACAACAGAGACATTCATTTTCATAACTTATTATTATATTGATTTCTGATTCAAATCCACATTTATTTAGAATAATTTATTAACGAACATAATTAAGTATGTAATTAATTAGTATTTGGGCGGAAATAATGGTGGTATATTTAATTTTAATGGCATACTCTTTTATAAAGATTTAAATAGTTTTCTATTTGCATACAAATGGGCTAGTAATATTATCATTTTGCTAAAAACAATAATATTACTAGCCTATACATTTTGTACATTTGTTGCTTTAAAAACAATCTAAAATGTCAATATTCCATGGGTATATTGATAAATGAGGTCTAAATTATAAGAAAATGCATTTTCTACAAAAACTTAAAGGGGTAGGTAAAAAGTGGTATAATACAATTTGATAGACAATTAAATTGTGCATCTGATTCTCCTAAAATATACAGGGCGTTCCATTAAAATTAAAGTTAAGTTATTGCCGTTTAAACCTAGAAGTAATTTAAAATAAATTTTTAGACACTCTGTATGAGGTAGTATTATTTTTATTATTGCAACACAATAACTGACAAATAAATAATAAATAAAAATTCAGTAAGTATTTAGTATTAAAAACTTTGATACCCTTGGAGAAATAAAGCCTTAAATTTTTTACTGCAATTTCACAAAATTGAAAATATTTCAAAAACGATAAGTTTTAAATGTAATAAATCTTAATCAAATTTACCTTTATTTTAATCGTAGAAACTAAAAATGTAATAATATATAGGGCGTTCCATTTAAAAAAATACAACTTTGATATTTTTTATTTATTTGGGACACTCTGTATCTTGTAAAAATATTTTTAAATTGTACTTTTAATAGTCCTTCAACGAACCCAAAACTTAAAATTTGTAGAAATCTAATCATTTAGCTACAATACTCCGTGTCGTATGTGGTGAACAACCCTGTATACACGTTACCAACATATTTAACAAAGTTACACCTTATACATAATATATTCATTTATTTCAAAAAGTTTTTGATAAGACTATAAAGTATAACAGGTAGTAGAAAAAAAATATAATATTAAATATTATTTAATCAATATGCTGTCATAAAATCTAATTAATTTTTTACACAATTAATTCATACATATGTACATATATACCATTTAATTGGATAACAAAATCAACAACTGAAAATATAATTACCTATGTTAAATATAGAAATTAAAAATGGATAGCAGTAATTAAAATGAATTTGTACGTTGTTGTCATATAATAAAGGTTTGATATATTAAATAACATTAATTTTGTTCATATTATCCGAGATCTAATAAATTTTTGAATGTATAATATATTAATACATTTGGTTAAATTTGACGCCGCAATTTTTAATGTATTTAACATTTTATAAAAGGTATTTGTTATCTAGATTTTATGAAAATATTTTTAAAACGGGTGCCGCATGCCGCATGCCGCGCCGTCTCAAAAGTGGCTCACCCCTATAGCATTTTTAGTTTTTCAGACAAAAAACGAGATTTGGTATGTTAGTACATGACATAAATTAGAATTAATTGACGTATTCAATTGTTTTTGGTCACTTCTTGTTTCACCGGAAATAACTATAACTTTTGATTTCTAAATGATACCTTCGGTATTTTTTTCTTTGTTCAATAGAAAATGACATTCTGAATAGAATAACCGACGATATATGATGAGTTATAGTCTCTAGGATGATGAGTTATAACTCAAGAAAGGGGGACACAATAGATATTTACGATACAAGTGAGTTAACAGCATCATTAAGATACGCGTGTGTAAGTTGCACAACGACCTAACCACACAAGTATCTTAATGGAGTTAACTCGCGTATATTGTACAATATTTTATCTACGTCTAACTATAAAAACATAGGTACAATGAATTTTAAAAATTATTGTACTTAACTATACACCTATCCTAAAAATCAATTACCTTAATACGTTTGTTCAAATAACACCATGCGTGACAATGTCAATATGAGTAAATAATATTGATGTCACTAATTTAAAAAATGGGCGATTCGGAAAGTATTCCCTCTGACATTGAAGAAGAGGCATTCATAGCCATTTCTGGATTGCTTCCAGCAAGATCGAAACAGAAGTATGAATATATACAGGGTGTTTCAAAACAAATGCGAAAAACTTTAGGGGGTGATTCCTTGTTCAAAATAAAGGGTAGTTTGCTTTATAAACGTTGGGTCAAAAGTCAACCATTAGGGAGATATCGCGGTACAAAGATGGCGGAAAAATAATGTTTTTATTTTTTATCTTGAAAACAAAAAGAGATAGACTAATGAAATTTTATGGAAGCATTACTGTTATGAAAACACACTTTCAGGTAATTTTTTTACTTTTTTAAAATGAGTGGAAGGGGTTGAAATAAACTACCCCTATCATTCTTGTTAACGAAATCTTATCAAACACATGCAAATGCTTTAATTTGGATAGTTTAGTTTGTTTAGAAACTTTTTAACCTTTTGTGTTTTTTTGATAAAACTCACCGATTGGAAATTAAAAAATAAAATGTAAAGCATTACATGTCAGGACAAAAAACATTTTTAGATTAAGAATCTAGTGATAATAACGATAATAATAATCATCTAGATAATAACGTATTGCAGTAGAGTAATGTCAAATAAAATAATATTAGGAATATCCTAAAAAGTAACAGCGGCCGACTAGATTTTTTCCTAAAAAAATTACAGCGGCCCACTAGATTCTTTATCAGAAAATGTTTTTTGTCCTGACATGTAATGCTTTACATTTTATTTTTTATTTCAAATCGGTTAGTTTTATCAAAAAAATACAAGAGATAAAAAAGTTTCTAAACAAACTAAACTATCCAAATTAATTTTTTTGCATGTGTTTGATAAGATTTTTCTTTAAATTTCGTTAACAAGATAGGGGTAGTTTATTTCAACCCCTTCCACTCATTTTAAAAAAGTGAAAAAATTACCAGAAAGTGTGTTTTCATAACAGTAATGCTTCCATAAAATTTTATTAGTCTATCTTTTTTCGTTTTCAAGATAAAAAATAAAAACATTATTTTTCCGCCATCTTTGTACCGCAATATTTCCCTAATGGTTGACTTTTGACCCAACTTTTATGAAGCAAACTACCCTTTATTTTGAACAAGGAATCACCCCCTGAAGTTTTTCGCATTTGTTTTGAAACACCCTGTATACTCTAAGTATGAAAAATGGCGCACCGAAAAAAAAGTACACGACTATGGAAATGAAAAGGTACTCATAACATATTTTTCCAATTTAGTGCAAAATAAATGTTTTACAAAATATTTTTTTCTCTTGACTACCTCTCTGGTAGTCATCTAAACAAGGAGTGTGGTAATGAAAATGCGCGATTTAAGAAGCTCTTAATGCACTCAAAATGCGTGAGTTAAGAGCTTCTTAACTCACTGACGTAGATAAAAGATTTTTAACTCATTTTACATTCTACAAGGATCTTAATTATATTGAAGAGGAAGTCAAAACGTTCGGTCTTCTCCAGACTATCATATGTATCGGTAACTATAGCAACATCATGCTCCTATCTCCAAGCATGTTGAGTAATTTCTTACAGCTTAGAATTGTTATTTATGGTCGTATATTATGTGTGCAGTTACCTGTACCATTATATGAACAAATTGCACTTTAAATTCAATATTAAAACTACAGATGCATCATATTTTCCAGACGCCGCGCCGCACCGCATTTCTAAAATATTACTTATTCTCTTTTTCCCTCGATCTCGGTCTCTCGTTCGGGAAAGTGTAATCAGATATGACGACCATAAATAAATTCTAAACTGCGCATTTTAAGAATAAGACAGAACTCCGAATCGAACAAACTTTGGAAATTGCATCGAATTTCCAATTTTCCTATTCTTCAACTTTTGTCCGTTTATTTTTCTTCTCCCCCGGCGAAAGGTAATAGAATTGATCTAAAAGCGTGGCAGTGTCTGTCGTCGTTCTCGGCGGCCGCTATCTGATTTTAACGAGCGCGTTTTTTGCCCGCAACCGAGACAATGGAAAACAAATTACGGTTTAGAATTTCGCGAGTAGTGGAAAATGGCTAATATCCAATTACATTTACTTCGTGTTTTGTGTATAAATTATTTTTGATATTCCATTTTGACATTCCAGGTACTTTTTATATATTATTATGTAGTAATTTATCTATTAATTTTTAGTCATCCACCGCAGGATTAACAGAAAATTAGAAGAGGATATATAGCAGATACTCAGTTTGGTTTTAGAAATGGTTTCGGTACTAGGGAGGCTTTGTTTGCCTACAATGTCTTAATGCAGCGATACCTTGATGTCAATCAAAATGTATATGACTGCTTTATTGACTATAATAAAGCATCTGATAAAGTAAGACACAAGCAACTAATAGAAGCGTTAGAACGAAAAAATCTCGATACAAGAGATATACAAATAATAGTAAAACTGTACCTCAATGAAAGTGCGTCTGTTCGCGTCCAATCTGAACTGACGAGAGCAGTGGATATCAAACGAGGAGTTAGACAGGGATGTGTCCTTTCACCACTCCTTTTCAACGTCTACTCAGAGGAAATCTTTAACAAAGCTCTGGAAAATGATGCTGGTGGAATATTAGTTAACGGCATACCACTGAACAATTTGCGCTACGCGGACGATACAGTCCTTCTCGCTGAAAACATGCAAGACCTTCAGAATATGTTAAATAACGTCATTACAACTAGTCGAGAATATGGTCTGACACTCAATGTTAAGAAGACCAAATACATGATTGTCACTAAAACTGGAGTGCCCAATGAACATCTGTATGCGGAAGGCGAGGAGCTCGAAAGAGTAGAGAGGTATGACTACCTGGGTACAAGTGTCGACTGCACCGCGGATTGTTGTTCAGAAATAAAGATTCGCATTGAAAAGGCCCGTGCATCCTTTGTAAAGATTAAGAAGCTGCTCTGTAGCCGCGATTTGAGCCTAGATCTGAGAACTCGTATGTTCAAATGTTATGTATTCCCAGTCCTTTTGTATGGTATGGAAGCTTGGACCCTCAACGAGCTTTGCGAGCGAAAACTGGAGGCCTTCGAAATGTGGACATACCGTAGGATGTTGAGTACCATGGACAGAACATGTAACCAACGTGGAGGTTCTGAAAAGAATGAGGAAGGGCGCAGAGACCCTCAAGGAAGTAAAAAAAAAGAAAATTGCAATATCTCGGCCATATCATGAGAGGTCCAAGGTATGATATTTTGCAACTCATAATCCAGGGAAAAATTGTAGGAAAAAGATCTGTTGGAAGGAGAAGAATATCCTAGCTCAGAAACCTGCGAAAATGGTTTAATGTCACGTCATCTGACCTATTTAGGGCCGCAGCTTCCAAGGTCAAAATAGCAATGATGATAGCCAACCTCCGATATGGAGACGGTACATAAAGAAGAAGAAGAGTAATTTATCAAAGAGGCTGTTTGAACAACTTGGAGAAGGTTTTTGGCTCGGTATATCCTAAGGCAATAATAGAAGTCCTAGAGAAACTAGATATTGATAAGCCTTATATAGAAACTGTCGTCAATATATACAAAGAAGCCAAAGCAAGAGCAATGATATATCAAACCACCCCAGAGTTCCCAACTAGCAAAGGAGTACGACAGGGAGACGCGATATCCCCAAAGCTATTTACAGCAATATTAGAAGAAATCTTCCGTCAACTGGATTGGACCAACATAGGATTAAAAATAGATGAAGAATATCTTAACCATCTAAGATTCGCTGATGACATATTCCTAATTGCCAATAGTCCTGAAGAACTACAAGCATAAATTAATGAACTAAATACAGCCAGCAATAAAGTGGGTCTTAAAATGAATTTAGCAAAAACTAAAGATATGTACAACGATCTATCTGGTTTTAACGAGCGCGTTTTTTGCCCGCAACCGAGACAATGGACAACAAATTACGGTTTTGAATTTCGTGAATAGTGGAAAATGGCTAATATCCAATTACATTTACTTCATGTTTTGTGTATAAATTATTTTTGATATTCCATTTTGACATTCCAGGTACTTTTCATATATTATGCAGTAATTTAACAAAGAGGCTTTTTGAACAACTCGGAGAAGGCCTTTGACTCGGTATATCCATAGGCTATAATAGAGGCCCTAGCGAAATAATGCATTGACAGACCTTATCGCCATCATCGCCTTATCGCCATTATAATATACAAAGAAGCCAAAGAAAGAGTAATGATATATCAAACAAACCCAGAGTTCCAAACTGGCAAAGGAGTACGACAGGGAGACGCGATATCCCCAAAGCTGTTTACAGCAACATTAGAAGAAATCTTCCGTCAACTGGACTGCAATAACAAAGGATTAAAAATATATGAATAATATCTTAACCATCTAAGATTTGCTGATGACATATTCCTGATTGCCACTGATTGCCAATAGTCCTGAAGAACTACAAACACAAATTAATGAACTAAATACAGCCAGCAATAAAGTGGCTCTTAAAATGAATGTAGCAACAATTAAGTAATGTACAACGAACTAGTAGAAAGAAAAGACATTCTAATACTTTTACCACTGGACGCGCCTTTTGCTAACTATGTTAGCATCATCAACAGATGTTTAAATAAAGTAGTTTTTTTTTTTTTTTTTTTTTGTTTTCACTCTTGGCTTTAGGCCGTTGGGGTTGCAAAGATGTTTCTAGATATATGTTCAGTTTTTCTTGAACGTAGATTTACAGAGCCACTTAGTTAACTGAACACAACAACACATATTAACCATATTTTTAATTAAAGCTTTGACATTATGAGCGAAGAATGTTGCATTGTAGATCGTTAAACACATTTATCGGTTCAATGTCTTCGATGTCTACCGTATTGAACCGATAAATGTGTTTTATACAGAGCGATCTGCAGGGAAATACGTACGTGCTCGTAGTAAAGTGTAATGTCCAAAAACAATAGTTAATATGTGTTATTGTGTTGTCCAGTTTAACAAATTTTAACTCTGTAAAAATCTACGTTCAAGAGGCTTGAAAAAGACATATACTGTCGAAACGTCGTCACAAAATAAAAGAATAATGAACAAAATCTAGAAACATCTTTGCAACCCCAACGACCTAAAGCCAAGAGTGAAAACAAAAAAAAATATATAGTATACAGGTCAAAAAAACGAAACAAAAAAAAAAAAATAAAGTAGTTTTGATATAGGTTAAAAATTAGTGTTTTATTTGCTGTTGTAACATCAAAGGTTCCAACCCTCAACTGTAATATTCTCTTGAATCGTCATTTCTTTCTTTTAAATTTTGTGTAATAGTCGCCAATAGATTATAAATTAAAAAAATAATTTTGAATAAATAAATAGTTTCTTATATAAAAAATGCAAAAACAGAGGAGCTTTGCGAGCTTGGTCTTGGTCTTGCAGATCAAACACTAGTCTTTGCACAAAAAGCAAGACCAACACCGCAAGACCAAGATCAGCCTGGCTTATCACTAAACAAAACTCTAGATAAACTATTTAACAAGTATAAAAAAATATACAAAGACAAGAAACATCAAAAGACATCAGAACAACATAAAATGTTTAGAAGCTTGGATTGTCTACAAGGAACCTTAATCGAAAAAGAGTAAATTAAAAAAAACTGCTTTTATATCACGCAACAATAACGTATTTAGAAATTAAAACATGGAAAATTTTACAAAATAACAACCACTTCCAACGCAACGTAACAATACTGTTATTTTCAGCAGCATACCCCACGCTTTACTGCACCACCCAACGCCGTCACGGTGAATAAATGGCTTACCTAATTATTATACACGGTTGGCAATAATCGGCTTTGGGTTCCGATTTCCGAGTACAGTGATTTTGTCCACTACAAAAAATATATTGAACGGAGATAAGAGCAAGCATTACTCCAAACGTGTTAAATAAAATATCGCATTTTGTAGTTATGTAATAAACTCCATCGCATTTTGCTATCTTCGATATTGTTGATTGTCTTGATTTATCGAACCAACAAAGCGAATCGAGTCTTTAGGATGTTAAGAGAAGTCTAGGTATGAAATATGTTGCGAGAGATGGAAACGTACAAGACAGACTGACCACATCCAACAAGTATTTATTGAAGTGAAACTTTTTTAGGCGCGTTGGGAGTAAAAATTCAAGGCCCTGACACACGGCATTGAATGATGGCCGTGACGCACGAGCTAGTGAGAGAAGAAGTGGTTACAACAGTGTTGCCACAGCCACCCCATTCGGGGTAGATCTACCCCCTTAGAAAACAATTTAACCCCGCTATCTCGTGATAATCTATCCCGTTGAAAAATAAGCTTGTGGAAACACTGGGCAACGATCTGCACCATACGCAGCTAAAACAATCACTATCATAAACATGATACTGTACCAACCTCGATGTGGTAAACAATATCCTCTGGTTATGTGCTAGGAAGTAATTTTTCATGCATATTTTCATTAATAGGTTTGTAGCTTCTGAATAACGGTCTAGGTAAAGCTAATCTAGCTCATTTGCCAGGTCAGAATAGAATTTTGAGTTAGTAACTCGTATTTTCATTGCGGAAAATTGTCAGATTTATTTTAACCAAACCAAACACAAAAATTACCGTATATCACTATAAATAATGAATAATAACAAAAGATTTAAACAAAAACGGACCACAGGCTACAAAAAACAAATTGTTGGTTAGTAGTAGTCACACAATTATTGAACATAATTGTTGAACTTCTTGAAAGAACGAGACAAGTAAAGATAACAACAGAAATCAAACGCTTGAAAATGCTAACACTTTACAAAAACTTCGTTGTCACTAGCTATTGCAAGTACTAAGTTTCCCACATATTTACTTAATAGATATCTATTTATATTTGACATTTTATTCTGCAATTTTGTTTTACGTCATCTCTACTTTTCCTCGGGGAAAAAGAAATTGCAAATAAAATACGATGGAAAAATAAGAGCGGAATATGATAGAATAATAAAAAAGGGTCAAGTGGATATCTGCGCGAGGCTTTCTCCAGAGGAAACACTTCGGTGTATAATTTTTTTCAGCCTTATCGCTTTTAGTACGTTTTTGAATATTTTCTACCAAAGCTCTCTGTAATGGCCTATATATTTCTTTTATAGAAGAGCGTGCATTTGAAATGATGTTAAAATTGAGAGTCGATATTTTCTATGACCGGGTGTGTTGCTATTCTATATCAATATTTTGGAATAATATGAAAATGCTGATTGTATAAATTGGCGTACGAAATCGTCAAAAACAGTGTCAGAAAAGATCAGGCGAATAGCTAAATAGTATCGTTTTAAAACCGTTTTAAGCCTGGAATTATGATAACAACATCTTAACAGAAACAAGTCAATCCGATAGTCAAGCAGCACTAAACGCGATCAACTCAGTAACCATCCATTCGAAGTTGGTCAAAGAATGCCTAGAGAAGCTCAACAAATTAGGCAAAGAAAATAAAGTCCTCCTATTCTGGGTGCCTGCTCAACAAGGGATAGAAGGCAATGAAAAAGCAAATGATCTAGCTAGAAAAGGAGTGAACACTCCATTATCTGGACCAGAACCGTTCTGTTTCCCAAGCGGGAATCAACTGAAAGCGGAACTGAAGAATCTGGAAGACTCCATCCGTAACATGGAATGGGTGTCTTCCAACCCCTCTCCCCCCGGTCTAAGGTCTAAGTCACTCGAAAAACTTCCTCAGAACTTACGACCGAGAAAAATCAAAGGTTTTCCTTGATTTAAGTAAAAACAATCTTCGGATTGTCACGGGGTCTCTAACAGGACACTGTCTCCTCAACGAACACCTCAGTAGGACGAAGCTGAGAAACAACGGCGAATGCAGATTCTGTGGGGAAAATGGGGAAACGCCAGAACACCTTATCAGTGCGCCAAGACGTGTCATGAACTTTGGTACGGCTGATGTTGAGGACAAAGAGCTGGCCTCTGTGGAGGCCGTCTCAGATACTGGCTTTTTTTAAAGCCCTGAGACTGTATGATGAAGGGGAACACACAATAAATCTGTAAGGTCGCGGTGATTAACTCCCCTCCTAAACATTCTACAGTCTACAGAAACAAGACCGGAGAGATCGAAACAAGAGAAAAGTAGAACTACCAAGTACCCTGTGGATGCGGTGACTTGTATATTGGAGAGATAAAACGTCCTCTAAATTTTACATTTGACATAAAAAAATTACAGATACAACGAATAAAAATAACTTCATAAATATCTTATTAGCTGAATACACACTAACAGTTTCATCGTCCGATTTGGTCAATTTATCGTTGAATTGCAGAAATTGTAACGGAAAATCTGCTAGTTTATGTCATAAAGGAAATTTTAATTTTGGCTGACAAATAATTTGAGACAATAATTTCGTCTAGTTATCTAACACAGCGATTAAAATGGCAGACAAATCTGTCGCGAATTATCAACAACCTCACAACGATAGTAAATGTTGAAAAGAATCTTCATCCAGGCATAGCTAGTTATTTAAAATCGTCAGGCTCATCTTTTTGCAGCTGCTTTATCAGCTGCACAAGGTGTAATTGTTTTCTCAATAACCATGTTTTAATCCATTCGGTCTGTTTTTTATTCCCTCGGCGTCATTTTATAATCACTTAACCAATCATTCAAATTAATGCAACGCTTTATAAATCGTTTTTTCATTCATCGTAGAGTGATTGAAAGTAGTACATCTAGGAGTAACAATTAAAACGCTCAGGTTTTCTGGAATTCCGAAAAATCAACGATTACGGATAAATCGTACCAAATTTAAGGATAAATGTTTGTGAACGACACATACGCAACGAATAAACACTCAGATAAACTTTATATGATAATTCGCTTCAATAAAACTTTGCATTAGTGTCATCACTAAGGTTTGTCTGATTGATTTGTCTTATCGATTTATCTAAAAACTATTTGGTACAATTTATTGCTCCCAATAAGTCTTTACGTGTGTATTCAGCTATTTAAATCAATAAAATGTAAGATAATACTTTATAGTATATATAGTATACTAGTGGAAAGAAAAGACATTCTAGTAAATAACACAACACTGAAAATAGTAGAAGAATATACAGGGTTGTTCACCACATACGACACACGGAGTATTGTAGCTAAACGATTAGATTTTTACAAATTGTAAGTTTTGGGTTCGTTGAAGAACTATTAGAGCTACAATTTAAAAATATGTTTACAATATACAGAGTGTCCCAAATAAGTAAAAAATATTATAGTTGTATTTTTTTTAATGGAACACCCTGTACATTATTCTATTTTTAGATTCTACGATTAAAATAAAGATAAATTTGATTAAGGTTTATCACACTTAAACCTTACCGTTTTTGAAATATTCTCAATTTTATAAAATTGCAGTAAATATTTTAAGGCTTCATTTCTCCAAGGGTATCAAAGTTTTTAATACTAAATATTTACTGAAGATTATTTATTGATCAGATATTGTGTTACAATAATAAAAATTGTACTACCTTATACAGAGTGTCCAAAAATTTATATTAAATAATTACTAGCTTTAAACGGCAATAACTTGTTTAATTTAAATGGAACACCCTGTATATTTTACGTGAATCATATGCACAATTTAATTGTCTATCAAATTGTATTATACCGTTTTTTACCCATCTCTTCAAGTTTTCGTAGAAAATGCATTTTCTTATAATTTAGACCTCATTAATCACTATATCCATGGAATATTGACATTTTAGATTATTTTTAAAGATGTAACAAATTTTCAAAGAGTACAGACACTAATACTATCGATATAGTTCGCTTATTTCGTTAAAAAATTAAATAAAAGCTGTTTAAATATTTTTTGTTAAAGAGGACCAATTAATATGATCCCGGTATTCAAACTACATTAATTGATTGTTTACGTTGATTAATAATAATTGCTCCAAAACTGAAAAACTGAATTTTGTGTGTATGAGACACTGTGGTAAAAAGTAACACTTTATAAATTTTATTTCATTTTTTGACGAATGCTAATTTATAAAAACAGAGACGTTCATTTTCAAAACTTATTATTATATTGATTTCTGAGCCAAATCCACATTTATTTAGAATACTTTATTAATTAAAACAATTTAAAAGTATGTTAGTAACTAATTTTTGGTGGGAAATAATGGTGGTATATTTAATTGGTATACCCTTTTACAAAAATTTAAATAGTTTTTTTCTATACCAACAGGCTTGCAATATTTACCACCTGTATATTTTGTACATATATGTTGCTTTAAAAAAATCTGAAATGTGAATATTCCATGGGTATAGTGATAAATGAGGTCTAAATTATAAGAAAATGCATTTTCTACGAAAACTTGAAGAGATAGGTAAAAAATGGTATAATATAATTTGATAGACAATTAAATTGTACATCTAATTCTTCTAAAATATATAGGGTGTTCCATTTAAATTAAACAAGTTATTGTCATTTAAAGCTAGTAATTATTTAATATAAATTTTTGGACACTCTGTATAACGTAGTAAAAATTTTATTATTGCTACATAATATCTGATCAATAAATAATCTTCAGTAAATATTTAGTATTAAAAACTTTGATACCCTTGGAGAAATGAAGCCTCAACATTTCTACTGCAATTTTATAAAATTGAAAATATTTCAAAAACGGTAAGGTTTAAGTGTGATAAACCTTAATCAAATTTACCTTTATTTCAATCGTAGAATCCAAAAATAGAATAATATACAGGAGGTTCCATTTAAAAAAATACAACTATAATATTTTTTACTTATTTGGGACACTCTGTATATTGTAAAAATATTTTTAAATTTTAGCTCTAATAGTCCTTCAACGAACCCAAAACTTACAATTTGTAAAAATCTAATCGTTTAGCTACAATACTCCGTGTCGTATGTGGTGAACAACCCTGTATATATATTTGGGACAACTAATACACAGCTCGGGATCTCTAATACCAGAAATCAACAGAAGAATTAAGTTAGCATGGAGTACTTATGGAAGAAACTCAATCACATTCAAATCTAGAATGCCACTATATCTAAAGAAGAAAACATTCGACCAAAGTGTACTACCAGTCATGACGGACATCATAACGAAACTACCGGTCGCACAACGCTCAATGGAACGAAATACGCTGGGAATAACCAAGAGAAACCGTAACAGACCCAGGTAATAGATGTCATCAGATGAACGGACAACAAATGGACCACAAAAATTATGGTACCCAAGAGGAATTAAGAGACCTAGAAGAAGACCGAACCTGAGATGGGACCATGATATCAAGAAATTAGCAGAGATAAAGCTTCATTCAAAAACTCGCAATTAGTGGAATAAATTAGTGGTTTCAATTAGTGTAGAAGTTTGTTCACCTATTTTTAATGTAAGCATTCAAAACGTCATAATTAGTGGTAGCAATTTTCATTTAGTCGAAAAAGTTAACAAACTTTTGACTTTTCCACTAAATATACTTCAAAATTTGCGAGGAATGTAATTTTGGCCTTTGATTATCATCCGTCAAGAAAAATTTTGGTTAGAAATCAAAAGTTTATTGCTTTATAAGCTAAATATTATGCTTTCTCTATGGATACAAACAGACTACCGCAAGCTGTTGCTAGGATATTTTATTAATTTTAATTTTGTTTTTTTAGACATTGTGAATGATCATGAACTAAAAAGTATAAAGTGTAATTGAAACCACTAATTGGGAGGTTCTGAATGAAGCTTAAGTTGGGCCCGCATAGCCAACGATAAACAATGGGCCCAACTACAAAGAGAATATCTCAATGTGTGAGGGAGGCTACACCATAATTGGAAATGGTTGAATAAGCTGAAAATGATGATAATAAATAAATTAATACTTTATAGGACAAATTATAACATGAAAAAGAATAATTACAATAGAAAACTAAGGAAATAGAATTTGCGGGACATTAAAATTCGCCTTGGAAAGGAAGCACTCAAACGAAACTGATAAATTTAGGACGTCGTTTTATTTTACCAGGAATCTGAGATTTCCAAACGGGGCGATTAAGCAATTAATCGAAGAAAAAAGATGGTTGAACGTAAAAGAATCTGATGGACCGATAAATTTGTTCAATCTCCAATCCAGTAGCATTTCTTGCTCCGATTTTATTAAATTTCGTTTCAGGCAAATTTATCAATTCTGTTTCAATAAATGATTTTGTTTTCTCATTATAAATTTTCCTGTTTTTATTTTTTTTTTAGTGTTTAAATATTATTTTGTAACTATTTCGTTGCTTGGTTGGGATATACAGGGTGAGTATTAAATAAGAGCCAATATTATTAGGGGTAGTATATTTTGACCCCTGAAACACGTCTATGAGGCGAACACGTTTTTTGGCGAAAACATTTTTTGAAAATTTAGAATTTTTTGAAAAAATTTTGATTTTTTTTAGTTTTTAGTTAAAATAGATAATTTGTTGATGATATGGCAACATGTATTACATATATACATGCGGGTGTTTTTACGACTAGTGTCGTTTCCATAAAGTGACGTTTCCAAACATAAATTCCGGTCCCACCAGTCGCCATTTCTCAGGTCGCCAGTCTTTTAAGCATGGCTTCCTGTACATCATCCTGCCATGTTCTTGCTGGTCTTCCACGTTTTCTTCTCTCTACTGGGATCCAGTCCCTTACTTCTTGGGTATTCTCAAATCTTCTATTCTTTGGAGGTGGCCAAACCATAGCAATCGCTTGGATTCTATCCAAGATGGTTCCATTTACTTGCATCTGCTCTCTTATACAAACATTTCTTACGTAATCTAGGCGAGATGTTCTGCTACTACGCCTCCAATAGTCCATTTCAAGTGCAAGTAATCTATCTTTGTTTCTCCTTGTGAGTTCCCACGTCTCCGATCCGTAGGGACAAACAGATTCAAAGATACAGTTGTACATCATCTGTTTTATTCTTCTTGATATTCTATCGCTCCAAAGAAGAGAGTTCAGTTCCCTAATTATTCTTCTTCCCTGTCCAATTTTATTAGATATATTCTCATTGCTTTTGCCATCTGAGGAAAGAGTTACTCCAAGGTATTTAAATTTGGAGCAGTGTTTTATTGTTTTGCCCATACCAATATCCAAATCACTATGATCGTCGTTTCCTGCAGACATGTATTCCGGTCCTACGCAGTCTTTTTCATATTTACAATCAATCCAAATTATTCCAACTCTTTCTCAAGCACCCTCAGCATGTTGCTAGCATCATCTCGATCTCCTGTTCTCGATCAAAACTTGGCCATCGGCGAAGAGAAGAGTATAGAGCATAGAGTCCCCGATTGGTAAACCCATTCCACCACATCTTCTTTTCCATTTTTTCAGAGCCTCTTAGACATATATCTTAAAGAGTAGAGTGGCTCACGAACATTCTTGTCTGAGTCCCTTGGAAACAATAAATTCCTCAGAAGAGTTTCCGCCCATTTTAATGTACCACAATAAAGTTTTTAATGTTCCACAATAACGTTTTTTGACTGCACTAATATAGACTTCATTGATACGATTTTTTTTCCATTGCTGGTCATAGCTTGTTCAATGGCACGGTATCATAGGCCTTTTGCAAGTCAATAAATACTAAATGTACTTCTCGCCCTCGCTCGACTCTTTTTTCGATCTTTTCGATTTTTTAGTGTAAAAACTCCATCTGTGCAGGATCTGCCGACTCTAAACCCATTCTGCTCCTCCGACTCGTCAAATTCTCTTTCCATTCGAAGTTTCAATATTCGCCCATATACTCTTGCTACCGTGCTCAAAACACTAATGCCCCTGTAGTTATTGCAGTCTCTACGGTCCCTTTTTTGAAAATAGACACATGGACATATGGCAACAGGTAATCGATTAAATTTACAAGAAAAAAAAAACAGAAAAGATCCACTGGTTCTCAAAATTTAAGCAAGAAATAACTGTGTTATTTTGGACTTATTTGAGAAATGGTAAGGAGAGAGTCCCTGAAAATATTTGTACTTATTTTACTTTAGACTCACCCTGTATAAGGTATGGCAAAATTCGCTTTTTTTACTTTATCAAATGAGTTATTTAATAAATACTGCTGAAGACTAACCTTTTGAAATAATTTATAATGATGAGACATTAATAGTTATTTATGATACTAGTGCTCTGACATATAAGCCACGCTGGGAAATGTTTAGCCCTGGAGGCCCTAGGCTGAGAGGGCTAATTTTCTCAAGTGACTTATATGTTCTAACACGCGAGTGCCATACAAAATTTTATCCAACATCAGAACCGTCTCATGTCCAATCTCTAAAGAATAATTGTTTTAAAAGGATCTACCAGTTCTACTTTCATTGTTGCGAATTAATAAATTATCAGGGTGCGTTTATGTTACTATGCAATATAGATGTGCGTTTTGTTTTTTTGGTAAATAATAAATGGCACTGACATTAAGAATTAAGACGTCATTTAGATAAAATTTTTAAAGAAAAATGATACAGGAAGAGATCTTCCGCAAAATATTATTCACCAGGCAGGGGCGGCTACAGCACAAATACTGGCAGAAAAGTCTCGTGGCGTATATGATACCAAACCAATACATTTTTTGCAACATCAATACAATAATTGTGTAGAAATGAGAAATTAAATAACCAAACTACTCACCGACACGAAGAACTGACACCTTAAAATTTTCATGTATTTAAAGTTTTATATAATATTGTGTTCTAGTAGACCGATTTTGATGTTTTTTAAGCAATTTGTAGCTAACTTATATGACGTTTTAATGTTTTTTTCTAAATTAAAAATGAAAGTTGCTATCTGTCAAATATACGAGGGAAAACAAAATGTTGATATTTTGTGAAAGTTTGAAACACCCTGTGGAGTATGTTGACAAAACAAGGAATTTAAAAATCATTTTATCATCTAGGTGTATCTTTTCTCGATAGTTTGTTTTTTAGTTCATCTCAATAGCTCTATTTCTCTAGAGATATTGGCTTTTGAAGAAGACACTAACATTTTTTTGTATTTTTTATATTAAAGCTTTGCTTTCGGTCATAGTAATAGCCTTTCTGTAATGTCTGTCTTCAGACTGAACATTATCTGCAGGTGATTAAAAATGATTACAGCTCATGCACTTTTAATCACCTGATGGTGCTAACAAGGATAGCAAAACCCAAGTCCAAAGCTATACTATACAACAGCCTACAGCCTTATATTTATAAAACAAGTTTATACGAATTCAACCTATGCAAACATTTTATTTTAATGAAGATTTTTTTTACATGTCGAAAACCCAGCATAATAGACAAAGCATCTTATCTCAGTGTCTGCAGCAAAAACTTGTAACGTTTTTAGTTCGTTACATGTCTTTTTTATATATAATATATGATGTCTGGCCTATCATCACCGGATTCCCTCTCGTTCAGGCCGGATAGTTTATTTGACGCCTAATTTTTACGTTCCCTAGTCGCCAACCCTGTTATCCTTCGACACAACCCTGTTATCGCTCTGAGGAGGCGCTGTCAACATCGCTTCTGTCAACTCTCTCCGTGCTTAACCTCACTTTGTTTAGACGCCATTAGTCCCAGTTTTTTAGAAATGGTGATTATTTAAATCTTGCTGTATAATTTGAATCAGCTGCTATTTCGAGGCTACAGGGTAGAGTTACGGATGTCCCAACTTGTATTTGTGTTTTGCTGGCACGTTGGCGTCCCTTTTCTTTTGTTCTCCAGAATGTCACATGGAAGAAAGGACATGTTGTTTATTATTTATTGAGCCAAGGTACGGACTGTGTCCAAGGTACGGGTAGTGTCTTATGTACGGACATTATCTTATGTACGGATGTCCTGTGGACGAGTGTCCCCAGTAAGAACGATTTTTTCTTACGTATAAGTGCCACAGCGTGGATGTAGCTTGAGTCCCATGCTGCTTCGTTCCCAGCTGTAAGCTAGTTAGTTACGGCTGTATCAATTCATGGTGCCCTTATTCTGGCCCCTTTGGTTGTGTTGGATGGCTGAGTACAGAGATGCGAGACCACCTCACGCTGTTACTGTTTAAAGCAAGATTACATAAAGAACAGCTAAGTGTAGATTTAAGTTATAGTTTTACATTTAACATTTAAAACATTTACAGTCTTAAACAATAACGTACATCTTAAATAATATCGTACAGACTATGTTTAGTGGTTAGTTGTTAAGAACATTCATGTCGATTTAATATTTAATATAAGAATTAATATTAAATATAATTTAGATCTTAGGTTTCATTGCATTAGATCTTGTAATGGTATTACTTTTATAGATATTATTATCGCACTATTTTAACAGAGGAATAACCAAACATAGATTCTAGAATCTACAGGTTGCAACATCTTCGATTTGGCATCATATGGAATATATCAAATTAATTAAAGTAATGCTACATTTCATATATTCTCTTAAACTTTACATGTCTTGTATTTTATGGTAGTTGTTTTCATTGGTATTTAGTACGACTCTTACCACCACTTTCTTTGACATATAACCACTATATATTTATTAGAACTCTACAATGTCATGTACCATCTAAGAACATCATGAATAAATATAGTCATTAGTTTTAAGTAATATACAACTGTGTTTTCTTTCTCTGTACATGCCTGGCGCCCAATATCTATTTTTTTGTTTATTGTTCTTAATTAGTTTTCTTTCCAGTGAAATACCTTATCCACGACTGCTCTCCGATGAAAAGCTGCCGTTCGCAGTGGTAGTTCTAAAAAAAACGCTACAAACTTCCTTGATACACGTTGAGCTTGTTTAGGTAGCACTTAATAATCATAAGTCCTGTTGTAGAATTTTACACTACGGGTCATACATTTAGATATTCCCAGTACTGGCTCTGTGTCTCTGTACCAAGATAGCATACCGATGATTTTTGCCTTGCTTTGAGCACATTAATATATCACATAATATGTCACTGCGAGGTTCTGGATCCCAAGCGACACTTCCTTTTTGGGAAAGCAAGTGTAGAACCGGAGGGACTAAGATACCATCCTATCAAGGACCTGTACCGGCTGGTACAGGACACAGTATACTCTCTGGGTAAGTATAGACATAGAGAGGGGAAAACACACCTTAGACCTTACAGGTAGCAGTGTTTCCGGCATAGGACAGCCCCTTAATATTGAGGAAAAAATCACAATAAAAATTTCGATTAAATTTTAGCAGCTGATTTTTCAGCTGCTAAAATTTAATCGAAATTTTTAAAATTAAATTTTTTTAAAAAAATCCTTTTGGCCAGTAATAACACAATGATTTTTATAGAACAAAAATCAAACCGAAACAGTAAAGTATAAGCTATAAAACCACTCTATAGAAAAATCATATTCGATAAAAATATTGACCGTCATAAAACCTATCGGACTAAAACTGAAGGTAGCTAGACGACGCCCTTCGATTTATCACGTCTGTTGACTTTATATTTTATTCCCAACTTTTTTATTAAGTTCGAACTTGCACAGTGGCATGACGACGACGCCGGGTATTGAGTTTCATAAAAAATGATGTGTATACAACATGTGACATGACTTATTATAGAACGGCAGATGGCTTTCTGGAAAAATATAGGATTTCCTTTTGATGCGACATGAATTTCAGTCTGTTTCGCTTTATGTATGTCGCGTTTCTTCGAAATAATAGGTTTTTGTGTTTGAGAGTGCTGTTGTGTTTGATTTCACGTTTACATTATTTTTATTCTAGAAATAGAGCAAGAGAAATTTTATATAAAACATATTAAATTTTTATTGTTCTTTTTAACAATCTAAATAAATAAAATAAAGGCGGGTTGGTTACACTATTTATAAGTGAAGAACAGATATACAGGGTGGCGCCTCTCATACGACGCGGAGGCACAAATTGTGGCGGAGATTGTAAGTGTAACAACAGAATATTAATAAAAAATGCAAAATATATAGACATACTATCCCTAACTAACTAAAGCCAAATAATAATATTCTTTGCTGATATCAACTAATATCAATATATGGCAACAGCGCCCTTCATAATGTATTTTCTGTGTAAATACTAGCACCTCAATAAAAAAAATAATGTGTCCTTATCTTTATATGACTCCACAAAAAATCAAAGATGCCGGCTTCTTTCATAGCATTGCCACCGCTATCGGGATTCTCGGAAAGAAACCTACGTCGCCGGGCGACAACTAAAATCCAGTTAATATTTTATTATAATCGATCCTGACGAATAAATGAATTTCATAAATGAATGAATTTTATAAATGAATGGTTTTTGCTGCCGAATTACTAGAATACAATATTTCAAGGCAGATGACGCATCTATTCGATAATTTTTATTCGAATAGTTTTCAACGAATGTTTTTTTACTACACGTTTACGTTACGTTTTGTTACTTACAAGCATGAAACTCTTTACGGGGATTTTGAAGGAGAGACTTGAAACACAAATAACAAACAAGGAAGAACAACAAGGCTTCAGACGAAACAGATCCACGACCGATGCCATATTCATTATCAAACAACTAAAAGAAAAGTCAATTGAATTTAATACACCAGCATACGTCTGCTTCATCGACCTCACCAAGGCATTTGATAGGGTGCGCCTTTACGACATCGTCAATATACTAATGGCGAGAGAGGCGCCAGACACCATTGTAAGAGCGATCCACAACCTAAACATGAACAACAGGACTAGAGTAAAGGCAGGAGACACTTATACGGAAGAGATACCGACACCAGGAGGCATCAGACAAGGTGACAGCCTTAGCCCATTTCTGTTCAATCTCTTAATGGACAGAATTATAGAGGAAGTATCATCACTAAATATAGGATACCGAATGGGACAGAAAAGAATCAGCATGGTATGCTACGCCGATGACGCAGCCATTTTCGCGGAAACGGAGGACGACCTGCAGAAACAGCTTCACAGATTCTACCAGGTCAGTCAAGCGATGAATATGACCATATCTACAGAAAAAACGAAAAGCATAACCTTTGCTAAAGACCCCATGAGATGTAAGTTGGTAGTTCAGGACAAAATCATCGAGCAAGTCTCACAATTCAAATACCTGGGTATGGATCTGTCGAGCCACCATGATCCAGCGAAGGACTTAAGAAGCCAGATCAACAAAGCGACTGCCATGTCGGGCTGCTTAAGGCAAACAATATGGGCGAACGAATACATGAGATGGGATAGCAAGGTAAAGATATACAAGACTTGTATCAGACCAATCATGACATACGGAATAGAAACCAGAGAGGAAACCAACAAAACGAAGAGCATGCTACGAGTAGCCGAGATGAAAACGCTCAGGACAATAATGGGAAAAACAAGAAGAGACCGAATTAAGAACACCGACATCAGGGAACAATGTGAGGTGCAAGACATAGTAAGGTGGGGCAGACAAAGAAAAAAGAGGTTGGTACGCCCACGTGAGAAGAATGGATGAGAGAAGACTGCCACGAATTGCATTAGAAGGGAAACCAACAGGGAAAAGAGAACCTGGAAGACCACCTAAGAGATGGAAGGACAGCTGGCAGTCCACCTCCCAAGAACTGTTACAGAGGACCCATCAAAATTAACAGATCGCGAGATCTTAAAAATGAATAAGAAGAAGAAGAAGTTTTTTTACTAGCTATCGAATTATTCGAATGAATTGCAACTATCGAATGTTTCGATAGTATTCATTCGATAGTTCCCACTACTAAAATATATACATATCTCAAAATCATTAGATTTTAGGTATATGCTTCTTTAATAAAACTCACGTTTATTTTTTTCCTAGAATCCGAAAATCAATTAATATAGAGGGTTTTCCATTAAAAAAACACATCTTTGATGTGTAACTTTTTTGGGGGACACCCTGTATAATTCTATATATTTTTATAAAATGCTTTCAGTTAACCTACATATGCTGGCAAAATTTCATTTCGATATAAACTACCGTTCTCCTTGGAAAGGCGCCACCCTATATATAAACTAATATAATATATTTTGATTAATAAATTATAATATATAAAAGAAGTATTCTATCAAACAACATCTGAATTTAGATCAATTTTAGCAGGCACAAAATTTGCATAACTTTACGAGAATATAGTTTTACCTTAATGAAATATATGTATGCACTGGAAACAGGCCAAATATGGTGTGAATAATAATGTTAAAACCCGGTTTAAATTTAATACTATAAATATTCATATGTTAGTGTTTTTGTAAATAATTATATATAAATGAAACCAATGCGGAAGAGTTTATATATAAATTATACTTTTAAAATATAATTTGTTACGTTTAATGTATTTACTAATAAAACCGATATACAAAATTCATGATTTATTTGTATTTTAGTCATTTCGAATTAATGAGTGTTTATTTAAATATTGTGGATATTGTGTGTTATTAAAATATGTATAGCGTGTTATTAACAATAGAAAATATTCATATCTCTGGCTAAAAATTAAATAACATAATTTTTAAATTAAAAAAAAACAATAACTTGGGCTATTTCGGCTATAACGAAATTTTTTGAAAGTAGATAATTATAATTTTAGAAGATATTCATAAAAGCTTTAAGCACGAGTTGATTAAAAAAGAGTATACCATACTAATACATAATATTGTAATAGTTATTTACAGTACAAGTGTGTTTATGAACATGATTACAACAACGAGTGTGAACGATTGTGAACTGTGACTAGAACGAGTCGTTCTAGTCACACGAGTGTTGTAATCATGTTTAAACGCACGTGTCATGTACAACGTTTATTTTATCCTCTCGTAGTATATGTCTATTTATTTTTTTAATTATGTAAAGAGCAATTTGTTTACTCACTTATTTCGTCAAACAGTTTAAATCCATTTTTTCTTTGATCAAATCGGTGTGAGAAACTTTGAAGCTATAAAATGTTGTTTTGGGAGAGTTGAATATCCGGGAAAGTTGACTTATTGAATGATATTGCACCCAACTAGGGAATGCAATCCCGCACCAAAATATCAATCCCGCAAACCCGCGGGATTAAAGCAATCAATCCCGGGAATCCGCAAAATTGTGGGACTGTAAACAATAGTCATACATTGGGTCCTAAATGGTACAAAAGGCATTGTACATTTTGCATAGGCCCACAATATATTGATATAGCGTGTATCTTAAACTAGCTGTACAGAAATTTGGACACCGATGTATACAGGGTGTTCAAAAATATATTTAATATTAAATAAACTTAAATTTTATTATAATTTATCTACTTATTTGATAAATAAAAATATTATTCTGATTGAAGTTTTTTTTTAACTTGTGTTAGTTATCTGCTTTTAGATACACTCTATATCAATAATTGTTTGGTATATGCAGAATGTACAAAGCTTTTGGTACCATTTAGGGCCATACGTATGACTAAAAATGCATACTTTTCGAAAAAACGTCGTATTTTCCTTAAAACAAAAAAAATAAAAAACCGATCAAATCGGTTATTCTAATTTCAATACAGATTCGTCGTACTTGGTAAAAATTTCGATATTTTAAAAATTGTAAATTTGCGGTAAAAAAGATTCTTGATCAAATTTTCACACTCTTATAAAACAACCTGTATACGAGAATTCGCTAAATATATTTTCGAAAATCATATCAGCATCTTAATCACAATAGATTCATCTAAAACCTGGTCCAAACCGCATCCCAAAATCTTTTTTAGTTCAAGAGATATTCAACTTTAAATTTACCCTAAAATTTTGCTTGTCCCAATAATTATGTCCGGCAATTTATTTTACGAAATTATCCACAAATACTAGTTAAACGCTTTTTTTCACTTACGCACATAGGCCGGAAAGAAATCTAACAACTAGCCTGTTTGTTTCACTTATTTTTAATGGCCAAGCCGTAAGGGGAATCCCCCGGGTTCCGAGCGTCGACGCATCGGCCCGGAACGAAGCGGTTTGATCTTAAAAGAGATCGATTCGGTTACCCAGTAGTAATGTGTCGATCCCGCGGATCCCGCACGGTAAATCCCGCAACTTCGATCCCGCGGAATCTCAGAGGGATCCCGCATTTGCGGGATTGCATTCCCTACACCCAACAATCACGTAATTACGCCCTCCTTTACGCGTTAACATTTTTTCGCGAACTTGAACAATTCGACCCCCAGTTCGAGTTTTTTTTTTCACTTAATTTTTACTTCCCGAAATAGCGTTACATCAAACAAACCTCGTATCTGAGACTGTGTTTTATAGTTTCAATAACTGCACTAGCATAAAACTAAAATGCCTAAATATTATCAGAAAGCCATTATTTAAATATTATTTTAGTGCGATCAATATGAACTGCAACCGGGATAGCGTGAAATACATAGATTCTTCTGATTTCTGCCGTTCGAGCGCTGCGGTCGGAATTTTTTGAAATTAACTAAAATGTACCCCAAGCTTATGTGCTTATACCGTGCTGGCAATTGTTACTTTTGGGTCGGTATTTACATATGTGGAAGTAAATCGCATAGGGATCTTATTAAGTCGGAGTGAGAGAAACGCGACGGTGTGTTGTTGCGTTGTTGCCTGTACGCCTTTCCCTATCAAGTAAAGTAAAATCACGATCGCAAACCGCTAATTTTTAAGACTTTTTTCGAAAAGGTAACTAGATAAAATCATTAGATATGTTTCTGAGCATCTGAAATGGAATTATAAGGATATCGTTAGGGTGTTCATTTTTTTGTAACGAGAAAACGTCAGTAATCGCGCTACAATCCATTATTTCTAATAGATTCCGAGATATCGATTTTTGAATTCAGAGTTTTAATAGCGCGACCACTGTCGAACACCAACTCAATTCCACTTATTTTTACCAAAAATGCAAGTGTTTCTAACTTGCACTTAAAAATTTTCAAGCTATAGGGAAAATTACAACGACTAGTTAATAAATAAACAAATAAAATATCACAAGACGTAATTAAATCGTGAAGATGAACGCATGATGTACACCTTTCCCTAGAACTTTAAGTACTGACAGAGTACTACTTTTTTCCCTTGTTAGGAAAATTATGTAGGTCGTTTAATGCCGATTAAAAGTTGTCATCATTAGGAATCCATTTTTGAATGTAGTCGCTCAACAGACCAACAATAAAGAAAAAATCTAAAAATAAGTAATCAAAAGTTACCAATTTGTTGCGAACTTTTTAACAGTCACTGTTACAAGCTGAAAATTAAAATTATACGCTAATTTAAGTCGTGTCATCACCAAACATCGGTATTATTAACTTTTTCATATAAATTACATTGTTCCACCGCACAAAGCTCTTTAATTACAAAAAGAGGTCGGACGCTTTTCGTACAAATTCAATCAATATTAATAATGAGTTGCAAAAGACAGGCGAATCCATCCCCCCACCCCCGCAATCCTGTTAACGCGGATATAATTAGTAGGGGGAGTCGTAATAAAGTTTGTACGTCAAAAACGAATCCTGCCGGAGCCTTGGGGTTTTGTGTAAAAAGTTTAAACCGAAAAACTTTGCGGCTTTACACAGCTTTCCCCTGGTTCGGACTTTTTGTTTCGAAATGCACATAAATAGGATATATTTGACCTTACATTGGATATGAGATAGGTGGGAGATATTGGATGATTTGTTTTAGACAAAACTTGAAAATTTTCGATGAGTTCTGGGTGTTTTATAGTTCAATTTATAGAATTCAGTATTTTTTTCGATCATAGTACATGATCATATAGAGGATTCGGCAATAGTGCGTCGGGCATCTGTAGCTCCTAGAGTAAAAAACTTGGAAATTTTGTTAATGAATAATACCTAATGTTTAAATTTGATACAATTCTAAAATAATTAAAAAAATGTCCGATTAAGATTTTATAAATTGTATCTTTTAAATGTACGCTTGAATTGTTTCAGTTTGAAATATCAATTCCCAATGCAAACGGAAAATTAACTGGATTTTTAACGATCTAAACCATGCAATTTTAAGCAACATGAGAGTGACTGACATGACATGTTATCTAATTTATAAAAGCTAAATTGGCGCATTTTACACAATTTAAAATTTTAAATGCATTGAAAGCTAACATTTATATTTTATCTTTTTATTTAGGTACCAGAGAACAAAATAAAATCAGTTTTGAAAACGTTAAAAATATAATATAAAACATACTCGATATTTTGATTTTTATAATACTAAAATCAATAAAGAACAGAAACCTGTTATTTTAAGCTTTTATTTTTAAATAACAACTTTTATCTCAAGAAAAGGAATAAAACTATATTAAAATCCAAAACGGAAAATCAAATTTCAAAGTTTCATTTCCTTTAAAGATAGAGTTTAATAGATCTTAGGGGTAAAGAAAGTTTAAAACATTTAGGGTAACCTTAGGTGTATAAAATCACATTAGCTACGGTTCTATTCCCTGCAGGCAGGAGCAGAGTATCTGTTGGCAATGCAATTAGAGCTAATCGCTTGTAAAAGACCAAAGCAGCGGGATGTAAAGGAATTAGGTGATATCCTGAAATCCAGAATCATTATAACAATGGTGTCGCGAGCATCCAGTGTAGGAGAACTTTATTTTCTGTGTCTAACTTGTTCAGCTTCTCTAGGCATTCTTTGACCAACATAGAATTGATGGTTACTGAGTTGATCGCTCTTAATGCTGCTTGACTATTGGGTAAGATGGCTATTTCTTGTTAACGATAGTTCCTATCTAAGATAAGTTGTACCACAGAGAACAGAGTATACTTTGCTATCTGTGGTTGTACCGAAGGGTATTTCGCAGGGGAATTTTGGTGTACAACCTCTAGGAATTAGTGGGGAATTAGTAGGGAATTAGAGGAATTAGCAGGGAATTAGTAGGAAATTAGAGGAAGTAAGTAAGTTTCATAAAAGCACTTGATTCGGCTATTTGAAATTAAAAAATAATATCTAAATCATTGCTCCCAAAAGTTCTTGTTTGTATTTATGTTAAATTTTCTTACGAAAATCAGTCCCTTTTTAAATATGCCCAAATCATTAGTCCTACCAGCCTATTAAATCAATGTCTTTCACAAGAAATGATATAGAAAAACTCCTGAAGGAAACTGATAACAAACAATTTTTGCTTATGAAGGTAAAAATTACAATATTTTATTTCTTATAGCACGTTAATGCTAACATCTCTGTTTTTGTTTTAGATTGCATTAATAATTGGAACCGCAGGTGCGTGTAGAAAGGACGAATTAACTAAATTACTTGATTACTTAAAACTGAAAATGTGACTGATGAGGGTGCCCAGTTTCATGTAAGACTGCCAAACACGAAAACAAAAATTTTAAGAGAGTTTTGCGTGACATCAGGGGGCATAGAAGGTATAAATTTGGTAGAAATGGTGCGAAGCTTTTTTCTTTACGGCCACCTCATACTCCGCATGGTTGATTTTTTGTTTTCTTTAAAAATAGGAAATGTACAGGGTGGGTCAAATTTGACGCTTTTAAATGGAAACACCCTTTTCTATAGGAGATAGACAAAAACTAATATCGGTGCCTGGAGCTCAATTTTTGTCAAAAACATGATGGTGAAAACCGCATATCGATATCTGTTACCGTTTCGGAGTTACGGGGTGTTTTTCAAAAATATGCATTTTTAACAAATCGCTGTAACTTTTTTGCTATGGAAAATTTTGAATTTTTGTGAAAATATTTCCAAAGCACCTTTTTACGTAGAATTTAATGGTTTCAGTATAATTTTTTTAAAATTAATAATTTAAGAATTATCAACAAAAAATTTGATTTTTTATATGGGACACCCTGTATATTTTTAATTTATTGAAAAGAATTTAAAATTACCTTTCCAAAAATATAACACACTTGATATTTTGCTCGATTCCTCTTTGAGATAAAGAGTATATAAAAATTCGCCCGCTTTAAATAAGTAGGCTTTGAAGGGCACCGGCTGTAATGCAAAAAAAATCTAGCTGTCAATCAACAAAATCTAGCTGTCAATCAATTAAAACGAAAATAATATTTGCAATGAGAGATGCAGAATTTTATAACAATTTAAAATATATTTAACCAACATCAACACATTTAAACTATATCTAATAACAATAAAAATAAATAGCAAACCAAGACATTTTTTCAAGAGATTTTGCTACAGGTGTTCGACAGATCAACCACCTTCTGTTATGGACAGACGGGGCAGTTTTTGAACATTTCTCGCGGAATTCATTAACTCAGTAGGGGTGAAAGATACCCTCTCATAATTGCTAAGTATTTCTAATTCTTGTCTAGATTATACGGAAGAATAAGGAACCTTTATTCTTCGCAAATATATTCATAGGATTAGATCCATGGGCACTGAGTCTAATTATGATCTTGGTTAGCTATTGAATTATTCTTGAAATTGGCTGCAAAAATTTGCTGATAACTTCAGCGTCCAGAGGCGGTGCGTCGTCTTGCTGGAAAAATATGTTTTCGAGTTCCATTAAGGGCATATCATCAATAAGGGGTCCAAAGCCTACTAGTTAAAAGTGGCGAACTTTTAAAAATTCTGTATTTCAAAGGGAATTATAACAAAATATCAAGTGTGCTATATTTTTGGGAAGGTAATTTTAAATTCTTTTCAGTTAATTAAAAATATAGAGGGTGTCCCAAATAAAAAATCATATTTTCTGTTGATAACTCTTAAATTATTAATTTTAAAAAAATTATACTTAAACCATTAAATTCGACGTAAAAAGGTGCTTTGGAAAGGTTTTCATAGAAATCAAAAATTTTCCATAGCAAAAAAGTTACAGCGATTTGTTAAAAATGCACATTTTTGAAAAACACCCAGTAACTCCGAAACGGTAGCAGATATTGATGTGCGGTTTTCACCATCATGTTTTTGATGAAAATTGAGCTCCAGACACCGATGTTAGTTTTCGTCTATCGATATATTTTCGTATAGAAAAGGATGTTTCCATTTAAAAGCGTCGAAATTGACCCACACTGTACAACTCAACCCGTTGGCATTAATATGTTTGGGACGATGCAATGCCTAAAAAAATTGCTTGTTTTTTATGCCTTAATGAACCGGAGAAGTATACAGGACACGCTTTTAGACGCATATCTGCCTCAATGCTGGCGGACTCGGGGGCAGATCTACTAATGGTTAAGCGTCATGGAGGTTGGAGAAGTAGTTCCGTCGCAGAGGGATATATAGATACATCAAAAGAAAACAAGAAAATTGGTGTGCAGCACATTTTGGGATCAAGAATCGAGGAAGCATGCCAGCCCGAATGCGAGCTAGAATTTTTAGAATTTTAGAATGGGTGGGAGGGGGCTTAATCACTTCGACCTTACAGATCCATTGTGTCCCCCTTTCTTGAATCATAACTCATCATACAGTCCCAGGGCTTTGACAAAAGCCAGTATCTGGGACGGTTTTATAGAGGGTAGTTCTCCATCTCCAATATCAGTCGTACCAAAATTCATGGCACGAATGGTTGTCGTCTCGGCGCACTCAGAGATGAGGTGTACTGGTGTTTCACCATCTTCCCCACAGAATCTGCATTCGCCGTTTCTTCTTAGTTTCAATCTACTGAGGTGTTCATTGAGGAGACAGTGTCCTGTTAAAAACCCCGTGACAATCCGAAGATTGTTCTTACTCAGACCTAGGAAGATCTGTGATTTTTATTGATCATAAGCCCTCAGAAACTTCTTCGAGTGTCCTAGACCATTGCAAGATTTCCATTCCAGGTTGCGGATGGAATCTTCCAAGTTCTTGAGTTCCTCCTTGAGTTGGTTACCACTTGGAAAGCAGAACGGTTCTGGTCCAGTTAGTGGAGTGTTCGCTCCTTTTCTACCTAGATTATTTGCTTTTTCATTGCCTTTTATCCCTTGGTGAGCAGGCACCCAGTGTAGGAGGACTTTGTTTTCTTTGCCTAATTTATTCAGCTTCTCTATGTATTCTTTGACCAATTTCGAATTGATTGAGACTGAGTTGATCGCCTTTAACGCTGCTTGACTATCAGATAAGATGGCTATTTCTTGTTTCCGATAGTTCCTATCTAAGATAAGTTGTACGCATCTCTCGATAGCGTAGATTTCTGCCTGTAGGATACTAGGGTAAGTGCCCATTGGTTCGGAGTAATTAGCTCTCGGCCCAAACACTCCGATCCCTGTTCCCGTATTGGTTTTGGAAGCATCAGTATACCAAGTTATGATATGGTCTTTTAAATGCTGGGCAAGCGTTTCGCTCTTCCAATCCTTCTTATTGCTCAATACTACATTGACATGTTTGTCAAAGTTGTATGTTCTTGGCATATCGTCCACTGGGTGTTGCAGGAGTGGTATTTCCTTTTTGAGGGTGTTCCAAGCCCCTGATCTGACAATTCTCCCAGTACTAATTCCGTTAGTGACCATTCTAATCATTGTCGCATTGGCATATCTACCAATGACAATGTGCAGTGGTGTTAGATCTAGAATGACCTCCATTGCTGCTGTTGGACAGGTTCTCATGGCTCCTGTGATGCAAACACATGCTAGTCTCTGGACTTTGCATAGATTTAGCCTTGCTGTCCGTTGCTCTAGTTTTGTGTACCAGGCAACTGCTCCATAAGTAATCATGGGTCTTACTATCATGGTATACATCCAGCGCAAAATGTTAGGGGAGTAGCCCCATCTATTTCCGGCCAGTCTTCTGCATATCATGAGAGCCTTTATGGCTTTGCTGGTAGTGTTCTTAATATGCCTGTTCCACAGGAGTTTACTGTCCAGAGTTATTCCCAGGTATTTAACTTCCTGTGTTGGCAGTATTTCCTTTCCATCTAGTTGGATTCTTTTCAAGTTTTTCAGACTTCGCCTTCGGTGAATGGCACTATCGCGGTTTTGTCTGAGTTGATACTCAGCCCGACAGTCCTACACCATCTCTCAGTGATACGGAGTCCTCTTTGGATAATATCACACAAGGTGCCTTCATGTTTCCCCCGAGCGATCATGACTATGTCATCTGCATACCCAATGCAGTGTATTCCCGCTAGAGTTAATTCATCTAGTAGTTCATCCACCACCAAGCTCCACAGCAAAGGGGAGGTTACTCCACTTTGTGGAGTTCCTTGCGTTGTTTTAACAGCTACAGTTTTGGTGCCCATCTGAGCCTCTGCTGTTCGTGTTGACAGCGAATACGAGCTAAATAGATCAACAGCCCAATCTATTTCAGTTAGACCTTCCCCAAGTAGCAAAAAGAAATTCTTTCAGTCGAATAGAAAGTAACAGTCGAATAGCGTTGTCTTAAGGACTGCTTGATTTTATTAAGCGTTTGGTTTCGACCATTCTGTTTTTTAATAAAAGTTGTCATACTAAACTATTTTCTAGTGGTTTTTACAACGTATCCTATAACGCATTAAACGATAATTTCTTTTAGTATGATATAACACTTAATAAGACAATGCTATATGATAACAAACATATTATTTTATTAGACTCTTATACCCACCATGTAAGAATTCTATAATATTCATATAACTAGTAGTCACAAGATCATATAATAGTTACTTAAACTTGTCTTATTACGTTGTATGATAAAACGTCTTATTGCGTTAAACTACGGTGCTGTATACAACACCAGAAAATTGTGATTAACAAAATAAATTCGCTGTAATATCTGCATTATAAAACTGGTAATGTATAATATAACCTCATTTTAAATTAAATGGTATACCTAGTTATTTATTTTGTTATTGTTGTTGTTGCAAAAGTAATATCTACGTAAGAATATAATCAATCACAGCTATTATGAATTCTGGACAAAGTTGGAAAAAAGTTAACAAACGCAGTGGTAGTTTAATATAATAAAGAGCATGTAAGAAAAAACTCCTCGAAATTACGGCAAATAATGCCGAGAATTCCCTGGGTTCTCAAAAGCCAAAATCTCTCGGGTTGTCTGGCTTCTTCAAAGCATTGTTACCACGTTGATGTAAAAGTTTTACTGTAGTAATGTTTGTATTGTTTTATTGTTGTTTTTCCAAGTCTTTAGGTTGCCGCTCACTCGTCGGGCACGCATGAAATGCATTGCGTGTATGAATCGATGAAAATCTGATCATGTTTGTTAGTTTAAATCAGTAGTTCCCAAACTTATTTTTCTCGTGGACCACTTTCAAAATTTTACTGGTTTCGGTGGACCCCCTGCTGCTACATTTCTACCACATTCTTAAAGTCGCCAAAAAATAAAAATTGTGTCACTTCTGAGTTCTGTCCCTATATTCCGATATGTAAAATAAAAACGAAAAATGGTACATTTTATATCACTTTATTTATTAAAAGAATAGAATTACAAGAAAAAATATTAAGGTAATATAGGTTCAGGTCATAATTTTAATTAATGGGAAGGATGTATCTGATGGAGTGTCAGCAAACGATCAATGTTTGGCTTTATTTTTGTGAGCAATAACCGCAAATCCCCCCCGCTCTGTGATGTTTAATTTGCTCCTTTTTTTTTTTGTTAAGAGGTTTGTAACGGCACTAAAACTCCTTTCGACAAGGTATGACGAGGGAAAAGCTATTAAAAATTTCCTTGCGATTTCCCACAGTCCAGGATATTTTTCGGGTATTTCTGCTTGCAGCCAAAATGTTGGGTAGCCTTTTCTAAATTTCACCTTCAGCTCCTCATTAGTGCTTAGCTCGAGCAGCTCCTCTTGTAATACAACATTGGCCACTTCCGTTTCATCAAATGGATTTATGATCCATGGTGGTATATCCATCGTCAGTATATCTTCAAACCTGGTTTTGAAGTCATCATGCAGAGCACTTAAATGTTGACTGTAGGTATGGATATCCTCATCAATACATTCTACCTGCGACAAGTTTGGAAATTGAGAGAATTCGCGCCGACTAATGTTTTGCTTCATAAATTTCAATTTCCCAAGAAAAGCCGAAATTATCCCCTTTGTTTTTATTAAATTCAGGCTGTCCCCTTGTAACTGCAAGTTAATATCATTAAATTTTTTAAACAAATCTGTCAAATACGCAATGTCTGCTTTGAATTTGATCAAGTTTTCTTTTAAATCTGGATCTCTACTTTCTAAGAACTCTAATATGGAATCGAAAACAGAGTAAAATCTCGTTAAGCATGCACCTTTCGACAACCAGCGTACTTCAGTATGTAAGAGCAGTCGTTGGAAGTCTTCATCATTTTCGTCGCACAATTGAGCAAATAAACGCGTATTCAATGCATTGCTTCTGATTTTGTTGACAGCTTTTATTACAAAATGAAGAGATTGGTTCAACCTGTCACTTAAATGTTTTGCCACAAGATGTTGTCGGTGGATTACGCAATGAATAGCTGTAAGTCCTGGTATAATTCTTTTGAGATGACTTATAAACCCACGATATCGCCCGACCATTGCAGGAGCTCCGTCTGTTGCCACTGAAATAATGTTTGTAAATGGGATCGATTTTTCCGTAAAAAAATTACTCAGGACATTAAATATTGATTCGCCTTTAGTGTCAGTCTCCAAAGTTCTGGCAAATAGCAATTCTTCGTGAATTTCTTCCTCAACAATAAATCGGACATATGCCAATAGTAATGCTTCATTACTGGGTAACGTTGACTCGTCCAGTTGTATAGAAAAATGAGTTTTTTGCAGATGATTGCACAAAAAGCTTTCGATATCAGAGCTCATTTCATCAATGCGTCTTTGTACAGTATTGTTACTTAATGGAATTCTTTTTAGTACGTCAAATGGAGATTTGTGCAAAACAGTTTTTAAAACCTCTTCAACAGCGGGTAAAATTAATTGTTCTCCGATAGTGTGCGGTTTTCCAGATTTTGCTATAAGTAATGAGATATTGTAAGATGCCCGCAAGCCATCATCGTTACTTTGAGATGTTGAAGCGAACATACTGTGCATGGTGGGTCTCTTTCCATATTTTTCTTTCAATGTTTGAAAATATTTTAAATCTTTACCTATTTTATCAGTATGACACCTTTTTAGATGATCTTCGAGCTTTGATGGTTTCATAGAGTCATTGCTCAAAACTTTGTTGCATAATAGGCACATGGGCAATTGTTTGTCTGCCTCTGATGGAACAAAACCATATTTCAAATAATCGATACTATATTGTCGACATTTTTTCTTTGCTGTAGCCATGTTTCGTGTCAGTTACCTTACCTGTAAAAAAAAAATGTTTTAGTAACCAAGTTTTTTTCTGAATATAGGTATCACACCGCAGCCTTTGTCAGCACGCGGAAATAGAATTACGGCTTGTAAAGGGACCAACTAATAAACCGCTGAGACAAATACAGACGTTTTCACAAAACGGTATCAATTTTAAAGTACATAATTTACCACTAATTTTTAATAGTATAAATAAAAATTGGTGTACTCAGTATCGAATACTGATCATATTTGTGTAGGAAAAAATAAAAAGTCGAAATCCCAAAATTGTCCATAAAAACGATAACTAACATTTTATTAAATCAATGAGTTCACGCGCTCCGTGTATTTGCGTATTTTTTGTCTGCGGCTTCATTGTTAAAACGTGACAAACTGGCATCGAAGTCCAAGCCCCGCCCTTTTCCCGTCGCCCGCGCACCGCTCGCTCTTTCCGAAAATGAATAGTTTTGATAAAATAGTTACTTCAAAACCAATTTAAAATGATTATGAAATTACTGTTTTATAAAATTAGTAGTTATTTGCAAGAAAAATTACAAAATTAATTGCTCTGCAATATTGCTTATTCGGCCTTTTTAGAGAGGCAGTGTTTCTCTCGTGAAAAAACAATTGAATAAAACGTGCTGTGTTTGTCGAAATCGAAAGAGGACAATTAAAATATCTGTAAGTTACTAAGTTACCTATCTATACAGGCCGTTGTGATCAACCGACTAGTACACGTAAACAAAATACTTAAGTACTATAACAAAAAAAAGGTAGGTTACTTACTTTTCTCCGGCACTAGCAAACACAGATATAAATTTTCTCACAACTTTTTTTCCAAATTCCGCCTTTTTTTCGAAATTCCGGAAACAAATGAATGCGTTTGCCTTTGGCATCAAGTATTTATAGTGGTGATCAAGTTCATGTCTGAACAAGCATTAAGCATTGTCGGGCGGATAGCGCTTTGCAAGTCTGTACACGAAATTGTACGTAATATCGAATACGCAAGTTTGGACAAGTAACAGTCGCTTGCCTTATTAAAATATTATCTGCTTAGATAGGTACTTAAAACAATGTAGGTAGGCCCTTATAAAAACTATGCTTACATTTTTGCTCTTTACTATCAAAAGCAGATAAATTTTCGTGGACCCCCATTAACATCTTATGGACCCCCATTTTTTGTTCACGCCTACGTAGACCCCCAGCAAGTCTCCCGTGGACCCCTGGGGGTCCACCTGGACCACTATGGGAATCACTGGTTTAAATACTAATCATATGAGATTTGGCAACATCTATTTGTCACAAATCTCAATATGTCCAAAATAGTTCTATAGTGCCTGGAAATTCTGCGTAATGATAGATATTTATCCTATACCGTTTTATTTTACAACAAAGACTTATTTAAGGGATTCATTTATAAGGTTGCATTATAATTCGCCATGTTTAAGACAGAATTTTTGTATGGCCCTTGGCCGCCATTATATGAAGCAAAATTAAAAACATCAAAATACATTGTAAAATGTTATTTTTGAGAACTATTTTGTGATAAGATTCCCACATACAGTAATATAGTGTTTAATTACATTAAAAACAAGAATTTTTGAAAATTTTATTTTATTTTGTTGTTTAAATTTATATGTAAACCTTAATCGAAATTAAAGCGCTTTAATTTTTTGCCAATTACATACCTATAATCTACCAGTAAAATTTTCGGCGCAACAAAAATTGTCCCTGCTTTTCAAACCCTATTAATGATTTTTTATATTACATATTTGTTGTACCTTCTGGCTCTACCCGCCATTTTCATTGTCGAGTAAAGTCTCCTTTTTAACAATCCACATCTTCTTGATTCATTTTACGACACGCTTAAAATATAATTTGCTTCTAATATTCTTCGGTAAAAAAATAAAATACTCTTGTATCTCGCTAAATGATCAAATGTTTTTATTGTTCTGTTTCTTAGATGTGACCACGTAATACACAATAAAACTAGTTTAATAATAGTCATATAACGCTGTGTAAAATAGTTGCATAAGAGTTGTATACTCTTTTTATAGAACTTCTATACTACTAAACGGTTGTATAAAAATGGGCCTTTTTTGGTTGTAAAGCTATCATATTACGGTCATATAGCACGTTATATGAATTGAGGTATCCTATAAAAATTATCACATAGCTGTTTATACAACCTTTATAAAATACAATTTGCTACTTGGGTCACTATTATCATCGTCATCATCGTCATCAGGAATTGTTTTGAAGAAGTGTAAAAAATGTGTTATTAATATTTATAATAATTAGTAGTAGGAATTTGTATCAAAAATTAATATATGTAGTTGTTTTTCATTATTATAAAAACTAGTTGTGTTATAGATTCATAACACCACTAGTTGTGTTATGAATCTCATAACGTAACTGAAATACTAAAAAAATAGTGATGTAAAAACGTTATAACTGAACGGTTGTAGATAAACAAATTTACTCCACCAACCTGCACAATTCTCTTATCCGAGGGCATGCCCGGGTCCGCTCGCACAACTTCATATTTGGAATTGTTATTGATAAGGCCCACCAGGAATTCGAAACTTCGTTTTTGCCGAAGTTTCAGCTTCAGCTCTCGATTGTTCATCGCCTCGTGCGAGTCGGGCGGTCCCGGCGGATCCGATGACGTGTCCAGGGGGATCTGCGTAATCTGCAACGAAGAAAAAAGGAGAATATAATTGCTTTCAGGTGAATTTGGGAAACGGCAAACCGGGGAATCCTTTTGAGGATATTCGAAGTTCTCTTTACACTTGCTATAGGGTGATTCAGGCTACCGAAAAAGCTCTATATTAGGTTTTTGGTTCGTGAATTTCATTTGCTAATTTTTTTACTTAATATTGGGGGGCGGTGGTAACACACATTTTGAAAGTATTTTTGTCAACATACAGGGTGATTCAAATATATTTTCAAAACAAAGTTGTTTATTTTTCAGTAGAATACTGTACAGGGTGATACTGTGTGATAATAAGTGCAAATATTTTTATGGGTATACGTACTAGAGCCGAGCATTCACCCGTGGATTTGTTGGGTGCAGTCAAGCATGAGGATATCCACTAAGAACACCAGCATTGGAGCGTTTTATGAGTCGTTGTCATATTGTTGAAATTTCCATACTTGGATTGCTAAAGATTTTATTATTGTTAGAAACAGGGGCGGCTTGTCCTATGAGGCAGATGAGGCAGTGCCTCACCAATACATTTGAAGAATTACACGTATTAATCGATACACGTATTAATCGATACATTTAATCACAATTTTATAGTTTTTTCCCTATTTGCATCAATAATAATTGTATTTTTTATCCGTCATTCTACAATAAATTACGTCGATGGTATTCCTTTAAACGCGCTTCCTTTCCCATATGCGACAAACTTGACGATGTATATCCATCTCATTTGTTCTTTAAGAAGTATATGTGCAGAGGTTTGCCTCTCGCCTTTCCTTGTCTAGCGTATTGTGGTATATCGCATTGACGGAGCGACAGCGTTCACTGGAATCTTATAGAATAAAAAGAAAAAGCATAGGCAAAACCTTTAGTTGAAGAGAGATAAAATGTGTGGAGTAGTAGCGCGTAAAAAGACCGTATTGAGGCGAGCCTCAAATGTAAATTTAAACCTTAAAAGCCGTTCGTTAAAAATATGTATCACTTCCTGATCAGCCCGAGAGATTTTAGGCGACGCGACAGGCTGAAAATGCAGAATTGCATTATTTGGGAATTTGTATTATTTGAATCAGAGTTTGAATTAACTCTGCCGGTTATTGCACTGTTTTGTCTCTAATTGATTAATATATACGTTTTTTAATGTGAATTGCATGTTTAATTACTCGTCTTACTGATTACAACGTATTAAGTAAATACCTAAAAAGTGGGCAATGACTTGTTGATTGATACGATGATTTAGAGGGACCACATGCATCATCAGTTTCGAATTCGAATCATTTCTAGATAAATTGTGTACTCGTATAGTCAAAAAGTAAAGCAACCTGTTACAGATTTCATTTTGTTTTATTTTTATAGGATGGGTAGAAAAACAAGATTTTACCATACAGAGTAAAATATAAGACAAAATATCCTGAGGTCGCTTTGATAAAAATTTACAGTTGCAATAGCCCTATGTAATAGGTACCGTATGATCGAAAAAAAACGGCGTCCAGTTGGCTTGAAAATGACGATCGATGACATTTCCCATATAATTTTACATATAAAATGACAGCGATCTTCATTTCATAGCCATCGCTGACGCCGTTTTTATTCGATCATACGGTATAATACTGCGAATTATATTACATAAGGCTATTTCCGCAACTGCTAAAAATTTAGAAATATTTTAAATACAAAAATGTGGCGCTTTTTAAGTCTGTAGGTATCTAAAATACTAAAAATAATATACAGTGTGTATTACATTTAAAAAAATTGAGATATAGCATTATAATATTGCAATGCTGGCCGTGCCATAAAAAAATCCCTGTATAAAATAATGTGAATTTTTCTTGGATTTATTTTTTTGTCTTACATACCTCGCTATATACATACTTAAGCAATTAAGTTAAATTCAATATCAATAAGTTAAATTCACTCCAGGTTTTTACCACTTTTTAAAAATTGAAATTTTTCAAATATGAATTAATATGGAAATCCCGCATATATAGTGCTTCAAATAAATCAATAGTGTGATGTATGCTGAATTTTATGCTGAACCCAATTCTGTACAGAAAAATGGTAAAATTGGTAAATATTTTTTTAGGATATGCACTTTTTTATATAGAACTTTTTTTTCATATATTTGTCAACTACGAAGATATTGGACTTCCTCGTACTAAAAATTCTCTTTTAATGTGCCTCACCATCTTCCAGTGCTACGAGCCGCCCCTGGTTAGAAATGAATACGGCCTTTTTAAGTTTGCGCTTCTTCCAATGGGGTTCTTTGTGGACAACCCGGGCTACCGACTATTTTATGTTGTGATGCTTGGACTACACATGATCGATCTGCAATGCCCGACTTCATTGTTTCACCTCTTTGCGTATGTTTTTTATTTCGTCAAGTCGTACATGTAGAGGACGTTTTGTCTCTCCAATATATGACTCACAAGGTACCTGGTAGATGCACTCTTTCTCTTGGTTAGATAATTCTTGGTTGTGTTTTCGTCAGGCCACTTCTTAGAGTAGTCCCAGACTTAAAAACAGTTTTAAGTTTATATTGCTTAGTTATTCGCCTGATCTTCTCTGATATGTTCCTTTCACATATGGAATCGTCAAGAAAAAGAGAGCATCCTCCTCAGGCTGGCGTACCAATGACTCAAACCTGCAATTGGATATAATATTGTTCTAGGGATTTTGCGGAGTAACCATTCTGAAGCAAATCGGTTTTAATATTATCTAGCTCAGAATTCAGAGATTTTTGGTCACTGCATATAGTGATTGCTCTATGACATAGCGTTTTAATTATATATATGAAATGGAATACTCCCATACGCCGCGGATGCTCCAAGGAGAACGACAGTTTGTATTGAAATGAAATTTTGTGAGCATATGTAGGTTAATTCAGAGCACTTTTTAAAAATATAGAGTTCTACAGGGTGTCCCCAAAAAAGTTACATATCAAAGTTGTGTTTTTTGTAATGGAACACCCTATATATTAATTGATTTTCGGATTCTGGGAGAAAAATAAAGGTGAGTTTTATAAGAGAAGTATATAACTAAAATGTAAGGTTTTTGACATATTTAACATTTTCTAGAAATAAAGAACAGTTTTAAAATTACAATAAAAACTACCTAAATTGGAATTTACCCGGTATAGCCTAATATGTAGTTAAATTAACCATTGTACTTTAAATTAAATTAAAACTTAATCCAAAATGTTATACAGGGTGAGACAAAATTAATATTGAACATTGGCCACATATAAAAGCATGTTACTCTTTTATTTTAAATGGAACACCCAGTATATTATTCCGATATTCAGTGGAAAATTCATATCTCTTCAAAATACTATTAAGGTTTTCTACCCCTCAAATAAAGATTTTCCTAGATATTTTCATTTACATGATTTGATATGAGTAGATCATTATTATTTGATAAAATCTATGTGGCTGTGATATGTCTGACGTTGCTTCAACATAGCTGTCTAATTAGTCCAACTTTAACAACTAGTTATCATTTTGTCTCAGTTAAAACAAAAAAAATTCTCAGAAATTTGCCGAAAATGCAAACTTATCCTACATCAGAGAGAAATGATATGATTCCATTAGTTGGTGAATGCAGTGTGCATTCACCAATTAATAGAATACTTAAATGCTCCTGATTTTATCTAGTCTGTTTTTTTATGGAGATATGTTAAAGACAGTGTTTAGAAAATTCGACCAACTATTGTCGACAACATGAGAGAAATTATTGTAGCTGCTTTTCGAGGTAGAACTCCACATAAACGCTTTTTAAAATGAAAAGATCCTCTTGAAAAGACAATCATTTTATGCAGTTAACAGGAAAGGAAGCATTTTGAGTATTTGAATTCATTTTAGCTAATTTTTGTCACATAATTATAGTTTTATATCTAGTTTTAATTCTGTAATAATTAAAATATGTTTTAAACGTGTATCTTTTTATTACCGTTGAGTATTTTACACTACAATCGTTAATTTTTCTTAAATTAACAAAAGGTATATCACACAGCCCCCTAGATTTTTTCAAATAATAAAGATCCACTGACGCAAAATCATAAAAATTAAAATATCTAGGACAATCTTTGTCTGAGAGGTAGGCAACCCTAATAATATTTTGAAGATATATAAATTCTCCATTGAACGCCGGAAAATATATTGGGTGTTCTATTTAAAATAAAGGAGTAACTTGCTTTTAAAAGTGACTAATGTTCCATATTAATTTTGTCTCACCCTGTATAACTTTTCGGGTCAAATTTCAATTTGGTTTAACATACAATGTTTACTGTAATTAAATATCAGGCTATACATAGTCAACTAAAATTTAGGTAGCTGTTAAATTTAAAATTTACTTTTCGTTTTCACAAAATGTGAAATATCTCAAAATTCTTAGATTTTGGGTATATGCTTCTTTAATAAACTCACCTTTATTTTTTTCCTAGAATCAGAAAATCAATTAATATATAGGGTGTTCCATTAGAAAAAACACAACTTTGATGTGTAACTTTTTTTGGGGACACCCTGTATAACTCTATATATTTTTATAAAATGCTTCCAGTTAACCTACATATGCTGACAAAATTTTATTTCGATATAAACTACCGGTCTCCTTGGAGCTTCCGCGGCGTATGAGAGGCGCCACCCTGTATTTTGTATCATAATCGAACAAGGTTTTGTTTAATATTTTTGTTTGATTAAGCAGTTCCTATCACTAAATTGATATTTAATGAGAAAATTGTGTTTTTTTGAACATATAAGACAATATCTGACTTTCGCTCTTTCAATAATAGGCGTTTATCTATCGTCTATAAGATTAACACTGTTCAAAGATGATTAAAAATGAGCAAATCAATTTTAATCATCTGCTGGTGATTGTTAGCGAAACGCGCGTCTATTGCAAAAGTAAAGTTTTTAATTTTAAAATAAGATTTGGTGTATTGTGGTGAATTTGTTTTTTATTTTACTATTATAACACCAAAGGTTTCAACCCCCAACTGTAATCTGGAATGAACTACTAACTTGCATTCTTAGTTTATATACATATATACATAAAAAAGTAGTACCTACGGTCACAAAATAGAAATCAATGATTGTTGTGCTTCTATTGCAAGTTGATTTCTATTTTGTGCTACAGTGATGTGAAAACCACATCTTTGTGTCTCTACTCATAAACGAGAAACCACAAAAAGATCATGAAACCCCACGAAAAATCAACAATCAAAATCATCAACGCCCAGTATAGTGTTGGAATTGGTTTTGTCCCAATTAAAATAGGATTGATGTTTTTCTTCTTTATTTTTAATTATTCTCCATCTAAAAAATTAGCATACTTATTCTATCATCTGTATTTAATATTTTGTGATTTAAAAATAAATAATCACATTGTTTGATATTCAAGCCGAGTATATTTTAAACGTTTTTGGAATGAACAACATACGACCACCAGCGGCAAAAACGGAAAATGTAATTGCTTTTATGCAGACTGATGAAAAAATTAAGGGACCGGTTATGAAACCGGATAAAAATAATGGAAAACAATTAACTACCATATGAGCCTATTAAAATTTCGTTCAAAAATCTTGTCGTCGCAAAAAAGATGGAAATACGCTTAACACCGAATATTTCCTCCATTAGAATAACGCAAAAAAGGCTTTGCTGATTTTTTTTGCTTTTGTTTATTCTATCTTATGTTTGATATAATTTGATTTAAAAACGAAAATAATGAATTGTTTACTATTTTGATATTGGCAAAAAATAATCATTAAAGATATAAAATAAATAACGTTTTTATTGTTACATAAAATGTCTTTTGGAGTTATAATTATAGGTATGTACTTCATACACTGTGCCCATATCAGAGTTAGCGAATTATAAAATAAAATAAAAAAATGCAAAGTCTTCCAATGGCCTAGAACATGCGAAAAAGGACTTACGACTGTGTATTTTGACTTGATTTAAGTAAGAACAACCAGATTGTCACGGATTTCTATAACCTCCTCATGGTACACCTTGGATAGCGTCAAAAAATTGACTAACACACTATTACATATTATATAGATTATAGTAAAAAGATTATTCTTCTTCTTTCTTCTTTCTCAGCCTGGTTCCATCCAGTGTTGGATATAGGCCTCTTCTAGATTTTTCCATGCTTCGCGATCTCTAGCCAATCTTATCCATTGTCTTCCCGCCACTGCCCTGACGTCACCGACCCATCTCTTTTTTGGTCGGCCCACACTTCTTGTTGTTCCCCTAGGTCTCCATAGGATTACTTTTTGGGGCCATCGGTCTGGATCCTGTCTTGCCACATCCTATCCATGGCCACTTCAGACTTGCCACTCTTTTAACGACATCTATTAATTTTGTTTTTTGACGTATGTGGGTATTCCGTATTTTTTCTCTAATGGTGACTCCCAACATGATTCTTTCCATGGCTCTTTATGCTACTCGTAGCTGTTCTGCTGTTTTCCGGGTAATTGCCATGGTCTCTAAGCCATACGTAAGCACAGGTAGAATGCAGCTGTCGTAAGCCTTTTTCTTTAGGTTCATGGGCACCTTTTTATCCTTGAAAATTCCTTGAAAATATTGCTCATATTTCCAAATGCTACATATATATATATATATATATATATATATATATATATATATATATATATATATATATATATATATATATATATATATATATATATATATATATATATATATATATATATATATATATATATATATATATATATATATATATATATATATATATATATATATATATATATATATATATATATATATACTCATATTTTCCTTGCCAAATGGATCCTGCGTTTGATCTCCGTATTTTGGTTTTTCTTGCCCGACTTGATTTTATGACCTAAATATATATAATGGTCTACGTTTTCAATAATAACGTTGTCAACTGTAATGTTATGGATATTGTTGCTCATTATCTTGGTCTTCTTCAAGTTCATTTTAAGGCCAATTTTTTGGGATTGGTCATTTAGCTCATTTAGCATGGTGTTTAGTTCTTGAATGTCGGTGCTCAGCAAGACAATATCGTCTGCGAACCTCAGATGGCTAAGGTGTACCCCATCGATGTTTAGACCTCTATTTTCCCATTCTAATTTCTTGAAGACATTTTTCAGTGCCAGTGTAAATAACTTGGGAGAGATGGTATCTCCTTGTCTCACGCCCTTGCCGAGTGGTATTTTTTCTGTTTTGAGGTCATCATCTAATTTAACTTGGAAGGTAGCACTATCATAGATATTTTTAATAATGGAATAATATCTAGAATCAATTCTCGCGTCCTCCATTGCAGCTAGAAATGACCAGGTTTCGATGCTGATTATTAAAAAAAGATGTTCATTTAAAATACAGTTTAAAGGTGAAAATTACCTGCGATCGACGGCCTGCAGCAAAAATGGTAAAAGGTAATTACTTTTATGCCGGATAATGAAGGAACAAAAGGACCAGTTACCGAACTGTACAAAAAAAAATAATGGAAAAATTAACTTTAATGAAAGCCTATGAAAAATTCTGTAAAGCAATTTCGGTGCTGAAACAAAAAATGGAAAGATATTAAAAATTAAACCCTGTATTTAGAGGGTAATAATAAAATAATAATATTTTTTTCGTGTTTTTGAAGTTTTAAAAAATATTAAAATGTATTTTGAGATCAACCAACAAAATTATATCGAGTTGTCGGATTTTTAATTTTCTTATCAGAAAAGTGTCCTTTTAAAGTTATTTTTGATTTATTAATTAGTTATAAATCTTCACCAAGTCCATAAAATTGTTGAAGTTTCTCAAGATAAGATTTTCTGTTTTTTGAAGTGACACACGGCCTTGAATGAGAGCCGCGAGACGGCAGTGACGCGCGAGCTAGCGAGAGGAAAAGTGATAACAGCAGTGTTGCCATAGCTATCCTATTAGATCTACCCCTTTTTAAAACAATTTAACCTCGTTATCTCATGATAATCTATCCCGATAAAAAAATAAGCTTGTTGCAACACTGGGTCAATAAAGTCACTATAATAAACTTGAAACTGTACCAATAAATGTACCAAACCAAACCAAACCGTCTAGGTAAAGCATCTAGCTCATCTCCCAGCTCAGAATTAGAATTTACAGTTAGTAACTCGCATTTTCATTGGAGGATTCTGTCATATTTAATTCAAATCAAATATCAACGAGAATATTCGTATGATTTAATAAAATTACTGTAAATCACTATAAATAATGAATTGTTTGTAACTGAGCTGTAATTTCTATATTATTAATCCGGTAAATAATGGAAATAAATAATTGTGATTTCATTTTCATTCATACATTTAAATTTTGATTACTTATTATTCTTAATTATTAATTCATTTTAAAAACCTAATTTATTCCATCAATTACTGTCCTTAATATTTTTTTAATTATAAATAAATTTAAGTTGAGGTAAAGAGATCTATTACTTCTGAGTGAATGTCCTGGCGCTCAATAATTATTGTTTTATTGATTAATTATAACACATTATAAAAAAATAAAAAACGAACCTACGACTCATGGCTGAGAAACTTAAATGGAAATGACGGTTCATTAAAAATAGTTTTTCCTCCAAGATGCAGAGGCGCAAAATATTAAAACTGTCAATATTAACAATGCAAATGTCATTATCTGACAATAATAAAATTTGATTTTTAACTGTCACTCAGAGACGCTTTTGTTGTGATTTTACGGTTTGATTTCGTTTTGATTTGTCGAATTATTGTACAATTAAATTCCTTCAGAGTTTTTGCCAGTATTCTGTTTTAGACAATGTTTTTTAAAAATGGTGGGACAATTTGTGTTTTGTATAGACTCTTAATTATTTCTTATCATGGAGTTTAATTGTTGTACACTTGGTTTCCGAAGGATACAATGGTAAGTAAATTAAACATATCTACTTACAGTTATAGATTTTTTAAATTAGTACTGCTAATAAATGCTACTTGCTGAGCAGTTATTTAATTTTTTTACGGTGCATGTAAGGAATTAAGGACGCGCGTTGTGTTATATTAGCATGATCAGCAGATGATTACATCTAATTTAATTTGTTTTTATTATTTCAGGTCTCAAACGGAAACAAACTGGGAATCTTGCCTACACCAAAATTATATAGCCGTTTCCAATTCACTTTAAAGGGAGGAAAATTATGTAAAACTGCCTGCTATTTGCTGAAAACCGCCAAAGATTAAATTATAACTGTAACAACTTAATATACACTATTTCTAGTCTTTTTAATATATTTTTTAATTAATATCCGACATAAGAACACTTTGTATGCTTTTAATTAAGTTGATTTATCGTTTATAATATGTTCGACCTAATTAAAAGCACACAAAGTGTTCTTACATGTATGTCTAAATTTATTTTAAATTAACTAAAACTTTGAACTAAAACAACCCCCCTTCCCCGCACCCCTCTCTTCCATTAGTATTTCTTCCTCCGACTACCAGAGGCGCCCTTGTATAATAAAATTGAAATGTATTATAAGTTGCCTATCTATTTAATAGTATAAGTCTTTTATCTATGCTACGACTGCTCGCAGAGACGAAAAGCTGCCGTTTGCATTGTGTCAAGAAAACGTTACAGAATTGAATAATGACAAGACAAATGACATCTGTCTAAAAAAGACAGCGATTTAGAGTGACAATTTGGTTTTGTAAAATTTAGAGTCACAATTTTGATTATGCAAAAGAAATACATATTCTATGGGTTTACTTGTTTCTTAACGATTAACATTGATTTAAAAATAAATCCCCAACATGAACAATGAAAAAATCATTTAAACAAAAACAGACCACAGACCACACAAAACAAATTGTTGGTTAGTAGTTAGTAGTAGTCAGAGATATAGATGTTGTAGTATTTTGGTTTAATGGCCACAGCTATCCGGCCGGGTAATGAGTTTTTTTTAATAAAAATTAACAAACAGCACTATAAAATTGTAAAGCTAGAATAGTATACGGTTTTATATATTATTAAATCTAATTTTTTTGAAGAAAAAACGTTCAAAACATTACTGTATGCTTTTCAGTTTTAGATTTTTAGAATACACTCCCAATAGAATTAATATTTTGTAACGTTTTTAGTTCGTTACATGTCTTTGTATATGACCCTGCCTGTTATCGTTTGACACCCTCTTATCGTTTGACACAACCCTGTTATCGCTCTGAGGAGGCGCTGTCAACATCGCTTCTGTCAACTCTCTCCGTGCTTAACCTCACTTTTGCTTTTAGCGCTTTGTAGCCTAACCTAACCATCCCGGCTTTTAGAAATTGTGATTATTTAAATCTTGCTGTATAATTTGAATCAGCTGCTATTTCAAAGCAACAGGTAAAGATGAAATATTATCCTTTTAGATTCGATATTATTACTGCATATTTTTAGGGTAGAGTTTTGGATGTCCCAATCTAACTTGTATTTGTATTTTGCTGGCACGCTGGCCCTTTTCTTTTGTCCTCCAGAATGTCACATGGAAGAAAGGACATGTTCTTTATTATTTAGTGAGCCCTCGGAAGTAATTCGAGGTAGGTTCATTTTGTTTATTAGACCTTGTTTGATTTTAAACAAGAGTTTCGTATTTTTAGGGTCCAAGGTACGGACTATTTACAAGGTACGGGCATTATCCAAGGTCCTAGTAGTATCCAAGGTACGAGTAGTGTTCCCTTGTACCATTATCCTATGTACGGATGCCCTGTGAACGAGTGTCCCCAGTAGGAATGATTTTTCTTGCATATAAAGTGCCCCAGCGTGGATGTAGCTTGAGCCCCATACTGCTTCGTTCCCATCCATAAGTTACGGCTGTTCCAATTCATGGTGTCCTCATTCTGGCCCCTTTTGTTGTATTGGATGGCCGAGTACAGAGATGCGAGACCACCTCACGCTGTTCTGTTTGAAGCAAGATTACATAAAGAACAGCTAAGTGTAGATTTAAGTTCTAGTTTTACATTTAACATCTAAAACATTTTCAGTCTTAAACAATAACGTACATTTTAAGTAAGATCGTACAGACTATATTTAGTGGTTAGATTATTAAGAACATTTATGTCGAGTTAGTAGTTACAATACGATTTAGATCTTAGGTTTCATTACATTACGCCTTGTAATAGTATTTAACCACTATAATAATTATTAAAATTGTACAATGCTATTTACCATCAGAATTCATCATGAATAAATATAGCCATTAGTTTTAAGTAATATACAGGCTGTGTTTTCTTTCTCTGTACATGCCTGGCCCCCAATATCTATTTTTTTTGTTTATTGTTATTAATTAGATTTTTTTCCAGTGAAATACCTTATCCACGACTGCTCTCCGATGAAAAGCTGCCGTTCGCAGTAGTAGTTGTTTAAAAAAAAACACTACAATTTAGTCGTAATATTCCAGAAGTATGCAATAACAATATCAACATAGCATAGTAAAGTCTGTCCATAAGTAAGGGAAGATTTAGACATCCAAAAAATGACTCAATCAACGAGAATATTCGTATAATTTAACAAAAATATTGTAAATCACTATAAATAGGAATTGTTAAGAATGGAATTGGAATGGTTAGGTTCAAAATTTGTTTTCACAAAATTTGCGGGCTATTGAAGAAACGGAAAAAGTGCAGATTACAGAAATAAATTTAAAATAATAATAGGGCATTAAAACAGCATTATATGTCACATTTTCAAACATGTCTCTTCACTTCAAATAGGCGCACATAGTGCACACACAATTTTTTTCAGATATGCTCTTATTTCATTGTATGTAGTTCCATTTATACACACACGGACTAACGAAAAAATAAAAGAAACATTTACGGCCGTGGGATGTAAAAAATAATTGAAAACCAATTATCTATAATGAGCCTGTTAAAATTCTGTAGAACAATCTCGATATTGGCAAAAAAGTGGAAATAACCTCCGCTCCCTAAAAGCTTCATTTAAAAATTAATTAAAGAGTTTAATGCTAATTCCATTCTAGAATTGCAGCAGTTTTTATTCGTTTATTGTTACCTCTTTATTTTTGGGTAATAGGAAATTAAAAAATCAGGTTTATTTTTAAGTAAATACTTTTGTTAATCATTGTATATTATTATAACACTATTTATATTAGTATATTGACTATTTTAATCAAATAGAAATAGGTATATTGTTCCCTACCTGATATTTTCCGTAATATTAAGTATTTTTAAATTAGGTATATCTTCACGACTTTTAACAAAACATTTTATTCTGAAATCGCATAAATCAAAAAATAAAGTTTTATATAACGACGTAAACTTTGTAGCGACTTTTCTTGTTTGCTTTATAGAACACTTTAAACAATGGAAGTTTATTTCGCTGCTAAGTTAACTCCCCTGCCAATATAAACGAAAATAGTGTACTCCCAGGAACTTCCAAAGACTTTAACTTTTTGTGTAAACAACTTTAGAGTTACTTAAATTCAATCTGGATTAGAACGAGTTCTAAAAAAATTGTATAATACTTAAGAGGAAAAATATGTCTGTTTTGATAGTAGGTATAATGGTGTAGCGTTTTTTATAAACATTACCACTGCGAACGGCAGCTTTTCGTTGTTAGAGCAGTCGTGGATAAGGTATTTCACTGGAAAGAACTAATTAACAATAATAACTCGAAATTATAAATATTGGGCGCCAGGCATGTACAGAGAAAGAAAACACAGTTGTATATTACTTAACACTAATGACTATATTTATTCATGATGTTCTTTGCTGGTACATGACATTGTAGAGTTGTAATAAATAATTTTATAGTGGTTATATGTCAAAGAAAGTGGTGTTAAGAGTTGTACTAAATATCTATGAAAACAACTATGATAAAATACAAGACATGTAAAGTTTAAGAGAATATATGAAATGTAGCATTACTTTAATTAATTTGATATATTTTATATGATGTTAGTGCAATAATAATGTCTAAAAAAAAGTAATACTATTACAAGGCGTAATGTAATGAAACCTAAAATCTAAATCATATTGTAAGTACTAAATTGACATAAATGTTCTTAATAATCTAACCACTAAATATAGTCTGTACGATATTATTTAAAATGTACGTTATTTAGTTAAGACTGAAAATCGACTGAAAACTAGAACCTAAATCTACACTTAGCTGTTCTTGAGGCAATCCTGTTTCGAAGAGTAGCAGCGTAAGGTAGGCTCATATCTCTGTATTGTCTGTCGGCGATCCTGTTGGCCAAAATAACAAAAGGGGCCAGAATGAGGACACCATGAATCAATACAGCCGTAGCTACTGACTAGGCTTAGAAATGGGAGCGAAGCAGCATGGGGCTTACGCTGTATCCATACTGTGGCAATATGCGGACACTACCCGTACCTTGGAACACTACTAGGACCTTGGATAATGTCCGTAACCTGGACCATAACCTTGGACACACTCCGTCCATAAGACCCTAAAAATACAAAACTCTTGTTTAAAAAACCAAACAAGGTCTAACAAACAAAATAAACCTACCTCGAAACACTTCCGAGGGCTCAATAATAAACAAAAGAACTGTCCTTTCTTCCATTTAACATTCTGAAGCACAACAGCAAAAGTACACCAACGTGTCAGCAAAATACAAATACGAGTTAAGGTGGGTCAATCCAAAACTCTACCCTAAAAATATTCAATAATAATATCGAATCTATAAAAGATAATAACTCATCTTTACCTGTAGCTTCGAAATGGCAGCTGATTCAGATTTTGCAGTAAGATTTAAATTGCCAATTCTAAAAGCAGGATTTGCAACCGTCCAAAAACAAAGTGAGGTTAAAACGCAGAGAGGCGCCTTGAAAGGATCTTGACAGCGCGCGCCTCCACAGAACAGTGAAACGATAGCAGGGTTGATGACTAGAGAACGTAAAAATTACGCCAAGCGCGTCAAATAAACTATCCGGCCTGAACGAGAGGTAATCCGGTGATGATAGGCCAGACATCATATATTATATATAAAAAAGACATGTAACGAACTAAAAACGTTACAATGGTATAATACAAATAATGCGTTTTTTTACGTGCACACCGCGTGTACAGGGTGTCCAATTTTCGTGTGTTTTACGGCGTATCTCGCTTATGTGTAGAGTTACAAAGATGCGGTTTTCACATCACTATGCTACTTTTTTATGAAACTAAAGATGCTACACACAGATTTGTCCTAGCCCTCTTAGTTCCTGAAATACAGGACTAAATTGAAAATGTTGCAATTTTTACAACCTAAACTTATGTTTTTTAAATGGGACACCCTGTATATAATTTTTTATTAAATTTGCCTTGTCATGAGCTTTCTAAAAATATAATATACCCTAGACTTATTGACATAAATAAAGTAAAAAGTACATTTTTTAACTTTTTAATAATTGAATAATTTATTCAACGTCAAATTTTGGCTATTGTCTTTTCCATGCTAGCACAGATTATAAACTTATCGTCAAAAGCATTGTTTTTCGTGGTTCCAATTTTTGGAGTCGCGCACTAGTTAGGTTACTAGTTTGCGCACAAGCACGCCCACTTATGGTCTCTAAAATTGTGCACAGCGCCTGACCGGCCTTTTGACCCGCCCAGTTATTACGCTGTTTAAACGGGAGTTTATTTTTGCGCACAAGAAAATTTGCTCGTTTGCTCATCGTCATAAAAAACAATTTTTGTACCACGAATTAGGAACAATATTTTTATCTGTATACTTATAGGATACCCAAATACGTTTTAATTAAAATATACTGCGGCCTCCCCATAAGAGCAATGAGATAATTTATGTCCCAGTATTGAAGGACAGAAGATCGAGTTTGACATAAGTCCATCCTTGTTCAGTAGATGGATGTAATGCACATGCGCCGAAATGCTACTTTTCTATTGGCCGAATGGTGTCGAGATGGGTTATCGATTTATTTTTGGACGCGTCGTCGGCGTGGATTTTGTTTTCAGTTTGGACTTGGGCAGTCGCCATTAGAGTTTTCTCTAACTTTTCTAACTCTGTTTTCCACGTGTACTGTGTTTTCGTTTGTATTTTAATCTTTGTGCGTTTATTGACAATTTTGTGATTTAGTTTTAAAGACTTCTACTGTAGTTTAATTAATAGAACAATGGGAATGGGCTACTGCTTCTTGTGTGGTAGAAGCCAACTAACCAAATTAATAATAGAAATTTTTCTCGATGTTCGTTTGTATCATGAAAGCAAAATCAGAAATGAAAGGGATGTTAATATAAGACAAAAATATACGAAACTAATTTTATTCAAAAATCAATAATTGTTAAAAGCATTATATTTAGTCTTACTATTTTAAAATAAAAAAGACATTTAGACATTATAATGTAAAGACTAAAAATAGAGACTACATAAGGCTAATTATAATGCTTACACAGTTACACACAAACTGTCTTATTGTAAATTATTATTGTTTATTTTTCATAATATAAAAGAGTATTTACAATGCAACAATGTAAATAATTATATTTTTTGTATCTAGCTTGATTTATATATAAACTTAATATGTACATACTTTTAGTTATATTTGTTTAATAAAAAATATGTTAATAATAAAGAATTACTTTTGTTTCATTTTAAACCAGGACTGATGTTGATTATTGATCATAAATTCATGGGCAGTAAAAGAAACAATAAACAGTAAAAAATGTACTGTTATACTTTGTTTTGCTGCAATTTTTAAGTCGAGTGAAATAGATATGCAATTTGTAATACTAAGTTCTTAAGACAGTTCCTTAATTGAGGTTTTACTAAATTATTTTTGAATTTTAAAAAAGTGAAGTAGATATGCAATTTGTACTACGAAGTTTTTAAGACAATTTCTTAATAATTGTGGTTTTCTAAATTATTTTTTGAATTTAAAAAAAATATTGTACCTGTCACTTTTTTCATTCGTTTTATTTAATAATAATTGTCTAACACAACAAAAGTCTACTTAGAACGATATGATATAAATATAAATGAGTTCATTAAAAATGGTCTGATTAAAAATTAGTACCTAAATAAGCAAAAATTATCCCCTCATAAAACAAGAAATTAAGGAGTTCAGTAAAAGGATTGCAACTATATATTTTATTCAGTAAATTTTCATAATAGTAAGTATAAAAGCACAATCTCTAAAACGACAATATGAATAATGTATATTAAGATTTAACTCGAGTTTCAGTGAAAAAACTATATTGATATTAAAATATTTTAATACCTTCAGAATACTAATTACATACCATAAAATAGGAGTTTTTACGATGCGGGAAGCCTATCTAGAAAAAGAATTTTAGAAATCAGCAATGGGATTCTGTAAGCTCTGTAGCAAGAAATTTCCTATCGAGCCTATGCTATTTGTATACGATTGATGAGTCACTAGACAGGGAAATGTTTACAGAATCGCACTGCAGATACCTATTACGCTACTAGGAGCCCCCATTGTGAGACAGATATAAAATAATTTTTATATACCTATTCCATAGCCTATTTTTTAAATGTCTGTAATATTTATAATAAACTTATTTTAACAGTAGAAGTATTGCACCAGCATCAAAAATTAACACTACTTGTAAAAAAAAACTGTTGCTTCTTGAGTTTGTAATAGATATAAACAAAATAAACATTCGAAAATAACTAAATCGAAGATATCTGAAAACTTTGGTTGAAAAAGTGTTTTGCCATAACATGTTGGATACGATTAAAATATCTCAATTGATAAATATGCGCATAATGTTACATTATCAAACTTATTTGATTTCAGAATATTTAACAAAAAACTTCCAATTTTTCGAAAGATTTAATTCAATTATTAGAACGTCTTTAACCTCAACTTAAAATAAATAAAACCAAAACAAAACATATCATATGATTTGGAACTGTCCAATCAAAGTGCTTACAGATCGAGCAAGCGCAGAAAACCTCCTCCCGAACAAGGATAGACTTATGTGGGAAATGCATTGACATTCTATAGCCATCCTTCAACATCGGGACAGAAATTCAAGCGGTACTCTCCGTATATTTTATTAAAACGTATTTGAGGATACCTAATCTGTGATGCTAGTTTCCTTGTTGTTTTTTGATTCGCTGTAGGTATTAAACATGGCAGAACAACAAATTTTTTATTATTTTGAAAAACACGTCATGAATAAATGTTGTATATTAGCCAACGAATATTCAGATGTAGCGGCAGAGCTCTATTTGGACACACACACAGGTAGGTTACCAGATTACCAGGTACAGGTATCCTTGTAATTGAAACATTGTATTCTAAGTATCCCGAGAGAATCTATATTAATAATATAGAAAATCCTTAAGTAACTGATTCACTGATTAATCACGATCCTGCTCAAACCACTCAATGTAAGAAGCTCAATTTTGGCATACAGGGTGATTCTAGGGTGTAGAGATTCGATAAAAAGGGATTTTTCGAAATTCCAGTTCCAAGGGGGTGAAACAACCCATCAAATATTATAATATTTTTCATTTAAAAAATGGTCAAGTTTCCGAAATAACGCTTAAACACGTATATTTTATTTTGTTTTTTACATATTTTAAGATGTTTTAAAAATGTATACAGGGTGTTTTCAAAAATCTTGTCATTAATTAATCACGATCCTGCTTAAAGCGCTTGACGTAAAAAGTATGTAGAAGTTCGATAAGAAGAGATCTTTCGAAACTCAAAATCGAAGGGGGTGAAACCACCCCTCAAATACTAGAATATTTTTTATTTAAAAACCGGTAAGTTTTTCGGAAAAACTCTTAAACACGTATATTTTATTTTGTTGTTTTAGGTATTTTAAGAGTAATTAAGTAAAATTTATACAGGATGTTTCATAAAATATGACCATTGAGTAATCACGATTCTGCTTAAACTGCTTGACGTTTAAAGCTGATTTTTGGCAAGCGGATTGACTGTGGGGTGTAGAGGTTCGATAAGGAAGGGTTTCTCGAATCTCAAATTCCAAGAAGGTGAAAACGCCCCTCAAATATTACAATATTTGATATTTACAAAAACGGTTAGTACTTCGGGAAAACGTTTGGACACGCATAATTTATTTTGTTTTTTTACATATTTTGAAATTTTTTAAAAAAATCATAGAGGGTGTTCCAAAAAGTTGGGTAATTGATTAACCACGACTCTGCTTAAATTGCTTGACGTAAAAAGCTTATTTTTGCCAAACAGATTTTTCGAAAGTCAAATTCGAAAGAAATGAAACTACCCCTCAAATATTACCAAGTTATATAATAATATCGCCATATTGTTTTTTCTCATGCTGACATAAATGTGAGAAAATTTTACCCAGTTTGTATGTTAATGGAAATTCTTGCTTTGCTTTATCATCACCATTACAAATGATTAATTCGACGCGAACGAAGTCGCGGGTACCTACACGCTAGTTAGGAGCAACCCAGTTCAGTATGGATATTTTAACAAACCCAGATCAAAAAGATATAACAAAGAAAATGAAGAATCTGCGGTAAATATTTTGGCATCAGTTGAAGTCACACCAGAGACATCTTGTAGATGCATAGATGAAGATGTGGGTGAATCTAAAACCACAGTGCAAGAAATTTTAAAACAATTTAAATTCAAACCTTATATATATAAACTTGTGCATCATTTTTACCCTGGGGACCCTGCGCGTAGAGTCGAGTTTTGCAACTGGCACATCGACATGTGTGGAAGAGTGAATAATGTTTACAAGAATTTTACCAGTACGGGTATCCAGAGGCAGAATTCAAGATTTTTATTTATTCTCTATTTTTATTTTGAAAGTTGGCAATCAAATATAAAAGCTGCATAAGCTCATTTTCAGTGCAGTTTATAAAAAAAAATTATGGAAAGCAAAATTACCTGGTAAAATTAAATGAATTAAAATAATATCACAGATAAATACTACTCTTTTAAACTAGGTTTGTTTTATGTTAAAAAGTTAAAAAAATGTAATTTTTTACCTTATTAATAAAAATAAGTCTAGGGTATATGATATCTTTAGAAAGCTAATGACAAGGCAAATTTAATAAAAAGATGACATACAGAGTGTCCCATTTAAAAAAAAAACATAAGTTTAGGTTATATTTCGAGAATGACAGCTCCCAACGAAAAAGTAGTTACGCCACTGGATTTTACGTGAAAAATTATACGGAACACAGTTTTCACTTTTTCGATAAGTTATAGGATAAGAGAGATATGATGAAAAATATATGATTTTTTTTTTCATTTTTTTTTTGAGTCAGAAATCAATATAATAATAAGTTATGAAAATGAACCTCTCTGTTGTTATAAATAAGCATTCGTCAAAAAATGAAATATATTTATAAGGTGGTACATTTTACCACACTGTCTAATACACATACAAAATTCAGGTTTTTAGTATTTGGAAAAATTATTGTTAATCAACGTAAACAGTGAATTAATGTAGTTTAAATACTAGGATCATATTAATTGGTGCTATTTAACAAATATTTAAACAGTTTTTCTTATTTTTTTAATGAAATAAGCGAATTATATCGACCATATTAGTATCTCTTTGTACTTAGTACTCTTTGAAAATTTGTTACATTTTTAAAATAATCTAAAATGTCAATATTCCATGGGTATAGTGATAAATGAGGTCTAAATTATAAGGAAATGCTACTTCTACAAAAACTTGAAGAGATACGTAAAAAATGGTATAATACAATTGGATAGACAATTAAATTGTGCATCTTATTCTCGTAAAATATACAGGGTGTTCCATTTAAATTAAACAAGTTATTGGCGTTTATAGCTAGTAATTATTTAATAAAAATTTTTAGACACTCTGTATAAGGTAGTATTTCGTTTATTATTGCAACACAATATCTGATCAATAAATAAACTTCAGTAATTATTTAGTATTAAAAACTTAGATACCAGTAAATAAAGCCTTAAAATTTTTACTGCAATTTCATAAAATTGAAAATATTTCAAAAACGGTAAGGTTTAAGTATAATAAACCTTAATCAAATTTACCTTTATTTTAATCGTAGAATCTAAAAATATAATAATATACAGGGTGTTCCATAAACTAAAAATATAATAATATATTTAAAAAATACAACTTTAATATTTTTTTTATTTATTTGGGACACTCTGTATCCTGTAAAAATATTTGTAGATTGTAGCTCTAATAGTCCTTCAACGAACCCAAACCTTACAATTTGTAAAAATCTAGTCGTTTAGCTACAATACTCCGTGTCGTATGTGGTAAACAACCCTGTATATTATGAAATATACATTAAAAGGCTTAATAATCATTAAATAAAATATGAGTACTTTTTTAATCTTACAGGTTGATTCATGGTTAAAAGTTAAATAATGCAATTTTTTATCATATTTATGAAAATAAGCATAAAGTTTATACTTTTACAAAGCTAATAAAAAGGCTAATAAAATTATAAAATTAATACAAAGGGTGTCCCATTTAAAAAAAACACAAGTTTGATTCATATTTCGAAAATGACCAGCTCCCATGGAAAAACTAGTTACTTCTGGATGCTACGTGAAAAACTCTACAAAATACAATTTTCACCTTTCTTTTTGATAAGTTATAGGATAAGCCAGATATGAAGGGGGTCGAAAATACATTTTAAAATTCGCCCTGTATTTCAGAATCGTCCTTTATTCCTGAAATACCTACATGTCTTTCAGTTTAGAGATTAGTTTTTTTTTTATAAATTTTATCTAGTCACAGTTGTAACAATTGAAAGGGAATTTTACCGATATCCTATTTCTATTCTAATTTGCATTTTAATTAACTATCTTTTGTTTCCACTCCTTTTGATATCGGTCAAAATAGTTTCCAAACAAATTAATACTCTCAGTTCGTGAAATAAATTAATTAGAAACTGAATGAGTCGAAAAAGGATTCAAACGAGAGAATTAAATTTAATTAGTTCGTTTTAAAGGATTCTATACAGGCGATTGAAGAGAAATTGTATAACTAATCGAGAGTTGTACTTGAATGTATGTGCAGTAATACTTGACATATCCTATTTCATTTGGTATTGCATTTTTGATCAAAATTAGATTATTGTGAGAATACTGAGTTTAGAAACAAATATAGGGAAGTATAACAGATAAATTATGGGAGACAAAAGTGTCCTTCAACTTCAATTTAATAATACACCGGGTGTTCTATTTAAAATATCATAAAGGCTACTACTTTCCAACTGAATCGGCAACACTGTAATTCTGAAAATAATTTACGTTGACGAAGGAGGTGCATTGATTCAAGAAACGAAAATCCTATCACCGTTTTTTCCTAATCGTCTAACCCCTATCACCCTGTATAATAAAATATGTATAGCAACATATAAAGCAACATGTTGCTATACCGGGTGCGTCTCAAAAGTGGCTCACCCCTATCGTTTTTATTTTTTCACGGGAAACGACTACAACTTTTGATTTATAAATGGCACCTTCGGTATTTTGTTACTTTCTTCGATAAAAAATGACACTCTGATTAGAATGACATATCATATGTCAACTTTTAACATTTTCTGAATGAATATGGTTTACTGAAATTGCAACATGCGATTCATAACGACAATTTGACTCGAAATACCAAGTGTGTGGTACCAAATTATTCGCAAAAAAAAATGCTTTTTCTAAATATGCCAATGAGCCTTCCTCGTTCTATTTGAAAAAATTGAGATATGATTAAAAATACGATTTGGGCATCTTTTAACCGATTAAGATAAGACACTAAAAACATTAGTCGATCAAATCAATTTTTCCAAGGATCCTTGATTAAAAATTAGTGTTTTTAACACAGCCATGGTACTCTAGATTGAAATTTATAATACAATTTTATCATAAGCGAAAATGTCAAAAGTTGACATATGATATGTTATTCTATTCAGAGTGACATTTTCTATCGAATAAAGCAAAAACATACCGACAGTGTCATTTAAAAATCAAAATTTGTAGTAATTTCAGGTGAAGCGGTAAGTGGCCGAAAAGGATTGAATACGTCAATCAATTCTAATTTATGTCATATACTAATATACCAAATCTCGTTTTTTATCTGAAAAAATAAAAAAGGTATAGAAGTGAGCCACTTTTGAGACGCACCCGGTATAAAGGTAGCAGTTGCTACAGTTGTTGTTGTGTGTGGGGCTCCCCCGAAAATGATGGTTGGTAGAAAAAAAATGCAGCTATATTTGCATTCTTCTTGGATCTTTCCTTTTTGCAGACCAGTGTAATCACTCTTTTTGTCAGAAATTCTGAAATCGTTTTAAAACCGTACAAAATGTGTTCGTTGGAACAACGCTAGTGTCGACGAGAATTAGGCTGGTCTCTGAATTGCCAGAACCGAAATAGCCAGCAAATTTACTAATCTGATTACTAGCGGTTGGGGTCATGGGGGAGTCGGGTCAGAATGAGTTTAGAGAACAAGGTGTAATACTTAGTATAAAACTCGTTTATACAGCGACCAGGGCTTTCGTCCTTTGGCAAATCCAATTTGTCGACAAACGGTCGGTTAAAAGCATAATTGATTAAAGAATCGTCCTTAAAGAAGGGGTTCCCGTCGGACTAAATTAGCCACAAAGGACACTTTCATGGAAAACTGTAAATGCCTATTAATTTTATAAAAATATGGGCTATTATACTAGACTTAAAAGGAAATCATAGTTAGCTATAAACTTAAAAATATGCTGGCGTTTAACCCTTTCCAACGATAACAAGTTATGTGTATTTATTACTAAGAATGAGGCGGGCCTTGATTTTGTGTTGACCTAATGCCTAATTATTTTTTTATCACAATTTAATATTCTATATTATTATTTACCTGCATAATTAAAGACTTTTGAAAAGGTAAATCAACATTCTATATTAGTTTTACCATTTACAATTAAAACGCTAGGGTTACAACTGCACTATTAAATGGAGAATTTAGGGAGAATTGGATTGGAACAAGGGTACCCATATCTTGGCCTGCTAGGGCCTGTGATTTGACTCCTTTCGACTTTCTTATGGGAGAAATTAAAAGATCCTGTAGATAAGGGATTATAATACCATTGGGACGAGAGAAGCATTAGAGAAGGTTACTAGGTAAGGTTTTGGACATATTCCACAGGTTCGCCTAATAAATCGTTGTAACTCTGTGCGCAAAAGATGTTTATTGTGTATTCAACAAGGAGGTGCTCAAGTTTGAACATCATTAGAAAACTATATTCGTCACTCAAAAAATACGTTTTTTTAGTTTTGTTCTTTGTTTATTGTATAGATTTCAATAGTAATTACTAATATACTAATAAAGAATTTTAATTTACCTTTTGAAAAATCTTTAATTATGCAGATAAATAATAATATAGAATATTAAATTGTGATAAGGCAAATAGGTCAAAACAAAATCAAAGCCCGCTTCGATATAAATATAAAAAATCTAATATTTCCCTTATTCTTCGAAATAGATACCCATAACTTTATATCGCTGGAAAGTGTTAAACGCCGGCATTTTTTTAAGTTAATAGCCAACTATGATTTCCATTTAAAAAATTATATTTTTGATTATTTCTGATAAAAAGAGCAAACAGAAAAAAAACTGACTATGCCACTGGATTGTGGTTAAAAAATGCCTTAAGAATGCTTTTACAGAATTTTATTATTCCGCGAAATAAAAAAGTTATGGGCAATTTTCCAAATGGTAAACAATTTAAAAAGACCCCGTATCTCAGTTGGCAGTGAAAATATCAGAAGGCGGTTTACGCCATTAAACGTAACTCTGAAATCGAGCCCATGACATCTATGTCGGTTTTGCTCTATCTAGTCCGGAAATAGGTTTTTTCTATTAAAACAGACCAATATCGACCACCCTGTACATCAAGATTATAAAAGTTCTTTTGGTAAAAATCTTCGATAGATTTTGTAGAACTAGGATATTCGAAAAGATCTCAAATTTGGCTAAAACATAATTCTTCTTTTTATGATACGCATTTTGTATAATAAATTCTCTGAATTTTTTTTCATATTCATGTAACTGAATAAATTTCTAGTAATAGAAAAATTAACATCAATACTTTCACTAATTAATTCCGCCTTATCTCGACGTTACCTAGAGCATCTATTCCATTATTCCGCAAATCCATATTCATTTCCAGCTTTCTAGGCTTGCATGTTCCTGTCCTAGATAGATCACCGTTCTTTAGCGCAAATCGACATCGGGGACTTATTCACGCCGCAATTCTGTCATCGAAAATTACGCCATTCTCCGTTTCTCCCAACCGATAAAGCCAAAATTCTCTGCGAATCTGTTAATCTAGTTAGAGAGCGATGGCGTCCCGGCATACTCGGGTCAAAATGCGTTTATGGAACAAGGTATAATCCGCAGTATTAAACTTGTTTATGGGACGCTCGTGATTTTGGTTTATCCAGAAAATCCAGTTTGTGGACAAATGGCCGGCTAAGAGGTGTCTGCGGGATTGAATTAATTAGAGAGCAAAATTTCGAAAAATATATATTATTTTTATTCTAATTGTATTATTTCTAGAGATCTCTAATTTTTAAACTTTAATATTAACTTGAATAAACCGAGAAGAAAAATAGACGTATTATTTGCTTTGCTGTTTCAGAATCTTTATCACATAGCCTGTAGTAAAGACTGCCTTGATACATGTTGAGCTTGTTATGATGTTCTAAATAGTTGAATATATACAGGATGTCCCAGTACTCAGTGGACATAAAACTACTACATATTTTTGGAATCAAAATAAGTTCATTGGACACAATTTACCTCTATACAAAAGTGCTTCGTTTGTCCGCTAGAGGGCATCAAACTTTACAAAAATAAACACATTTTTTAAGATATTTTAAGAAGCGTTATTCGGATTTGAATGAGAGTTTGGGCGTCTATATTTTGATCAGTGCTTTAACATATGACTTTCACAAAAATCAAGAAAAGGTACGGGAAGGGTGAAAACTACCCCCACCCCTACATAAATTTCTGTATAAATATTTTCCAACTCATGAATAGTGGTTCCTCTAGAATTTACTACATTTTTTGTCTGTTATAAAAAACGCCACATTGCATTGTTTTTGAGAAAACATTTTTAGAGAATTCATTTTTCCAAAGCAGAACTTGAAAATATACAGGGAGTTCCAATTTTTCGTGGACATAGAACAGCTACGTATATTTTGAATCAAAATAAGTTAATTGCACATAATTTACTTTTATAAAAAAGAGCATCGTTTGTCCATTAGTGGGCCATCAATCAATAATCCCCAAAGTTAATTAATTTAATTTTTTTAAACTTTTTATCAAGCTTATTGTCAAATATAATTTGCGATACTAACATAAAATTACATATTTTTGCCAGCTAGATTGTTAAAGCATAATAGATTTTATGTCCCTCCATAGCTTGATGTGACAAAAATTATTTTTCGGAAATTTTTTTTTCCTGAAAAAGTATGCGCGGTAACAGATAAAAAATGTAGTAAATATTGGAAGGAACAGTTTACGAAAAAAAATCGGTGGTCGGTTGAGTTGGAAAATATTTATACTAAAATTTATGTAGGGGTGGGGGTAGTTTTCATCCTTTCCGTACATTTTCTTGATTTTTTTAAAAGTAAAATTTTTAAAGCACTTAATAAAACATAGACACCCAAAATATCATTAAAATAGGAATTAATGTTCTTAAAATATCTGAAAAAATAAGTTTACTTTTTTAAAGTTTAATGCCCTCTAATGGACAAACCAAGCACTTTTGTAAATTATGTTCAATGAACTTATTTTGATTCGAAAAATACGTAGCAGTTCTATGTCCACGGAATATTGGGACACCTTGTATGACAGAAAAACAACCATTATAATGAATTAAGAAGAATTTGAGAGGTACCTAACTTAAAATAAGCTTTTAAATAAACATAAAAGGGTTTATATCATTTTTATTATAAATTCGTTCTCTTTCTTAATAAGAATTACTGAACGAAATACAACTTTATTTAATAAAAAATGTAATAAAAAGATTGGTGACTAGTAGAAGTACTTTGTATTTTTCGATCTTTTGATCTAACCAGATACTAAGTCAAAATACTTTACTCCAGTATCGAGTTCTTTAATGAAGCAATACTTAACGTACTTTACATAAGCCTTTTACATACATAATTTTTCTGTTCATGATATAAATTTTGCTATTAAAATTAGGTACTTGTTTTATTTTTTCCAATTCTTATAAATGTTCTTGAACTCTCTCAACTATTTCTTTAAAATTTTAATTTAAAAAATAACACAACTCTGCTCATTTGGCCTTTGAGTTGCTTATCCTAGATTGTAATAAATTATATAGTATATTTTTATCACCATATTTTAAAGTTGAATAATGTGTCAGACAATTTTTAAGAGAATAATTTTGAAGATACTGATCTAACAAAATTTTCTTCTAAATTTGCCGTTATAATTTTTGTGTTTCTGATCTTATATACATTTTATGTACAATTCCCTTTTCCAAGTTATTTATTTTCGAATTATTTCTTTCAACCAGTTCTGTATTTTCTCACAAATTTCTTCGATTCATTTTACGCCCTTCAGTACTGCACAATTATACCTAGGATTTGCCACTACGGGCTAATTTTCCGATGGTGCTGACGTATCGAGACAGAGAAATGAGCAGCATTTTCCCCGAGGGAAATTGGAATCGGTAATAGGCACGAATTTTCTATTCGACTTTCCACATTCTTTGAGGATTTTTCATGTCGGAGCCGTAGATATGTAAATGCGGGCGGCAAATGTCTTCGATATTTGCGAAAATCGATTCAAATATGCCTTATTGAATCCCTATAAGTTTTGCATGTAGGTGAGAGACTTTTCTCGGCAACGAAAGATTAAACATAAATTGATATTTGAATATAATATACATTTTTTTTTGAAACCAGTTGCATTGATATTAACTAGCTCTATATTTTTTAATTGGTAATTTGTTTTTCTTTAGACAAAATTAGAGATCTCTTCAATAAAATCCTATATAGTTATATTTGTTTATCCTTATACCAGGTTTTGCATCGTCGGACGGGACATAGGAAATCCCATGTAAATTTTAATGGAGTCAATTATTGACTTCCCTAATTATTTTAAAGAATAATTTTATTTAGGTTTATTGAAGAGCACTAAAACCCACATTCAAAAGAATAACTTTAGATATTTTTGATTAGCTCGTTTACGAGTTATCGTCGATTTCTTTTTAAATATTTCTCCTTTCTTATGGCCCTGTATTTACTTATGAGCACCAGTCAAGGTAAAAGATAACTGTCAAATGAAGTTGTCACCTGATAATTTACTTAATTAGAGTGCTTTATTAGCTGAAAACTCATTCTGTATGATCGGAAATTTTTAAAGATGTATTTATAAATACAAACTAATATGAATTAAAGTAAAATAAAGTAATCAATTACAAGGTTAATTATAATATTATTACAATATTCAATAACTTATTAATTTAGGTACTATTAAATTGTTAGAACTTTAGGATTTAAGAAGATGTTCAAATATTCCTCCATCGACTGCTAGACAATAACCCAGGCGATCATAAAATTCTCTACTTACATTCGCTAGTTGGTAATTCGCATTCGGCAGAAATAGCATTTTTTAACTCATCTAGATTTAGGTATTTTTTATCCTTGTATATCCTCTTTTTTAAATGGCCTCAGAGAAAGAAATCATTTGGCGAAATATCAGGAGACCTTGCTGGCCAATTTACTGTATGATTTAGGCCTATAACGTTTCCGTTAAAACTATTGTCTAAATATTCCCGAACAGCCAGGGTACTATGTGCCGGACAGCCATCCATTTGGTACCAAACTTCCTGATTTTTTAATTTGTTTTTAATTTTTACGTATGTATGTTATGTTTATTAAAAAAAAGTTTATATGATAGGCCAAAAATAATATGTTCAGAAAATAATTCACTAAACAGATATAATAAACCACATAAAAAATACATTAATAAAAAACGACTATCTACCATTTTTTATTGACAAAACCATTAAACGAAATACAAACCCCAAATCATAGACAGAATTCACACAATGATAACAATACACACTATATACAACTTACAATTTCATACATGTGAGGCGTCTCGGAAAAAATATGAAGGATATGAAAATAATATAACATACGAACATCCATCAAAACACAAAACACACACTTAGATCCATTTTAACACACACTTAACCAATAAACACTGGACAACAAACAAAAAATGTAATATAAAAAATACCATGTGAATGTGATAAATTTTATATTGGTAAAACATCTAAACCCCTAAATATTCGAATTAAAGAAAATAAAGATGATTTAAGAAAGAATGGGAAACAGGGTACAGAATAGATTTTAACAACGCAAAAATTAAATGAAAGAAGCAATAAGAAAAATAAAATAGGCTTTTATAATACAATCTAATAAAAATAAATAATATATTGCTCATGCATCTGTAGAGGTTAGTAATGTATGGCAAACGCTTCTTTGATTTTAAAGAACATAACATAATTAAACATAACATACGTAAAAATAAAAAAAATAAACAATAATCATACAGAAAGTTTGACGCTTTTAAGTTTTACCTTATTAAGTAATTGTTATCAGGTTGTAATTACTAATTGAAACTTGATATAATGTCATTTTGACAGAACGTCAACGGTTTTTATAGACGTATTTGTTTGAAAAAAAATCTAAAGTGTTTTCGAATAGTTGCATTTAGATATTTGAAATAGTTTTATTCTTTGTTCTTTGTGCTTTTTTGCTTCAGACGACGGGAAGAGATATGATCGGACCCCATTAGATTAGTTAATATGCCACGCCACGCCATGCCACCCCACGTTAATTACAAGTATTGCATACACACGAGGCAATACGCCACCTTACGTCACGCCACCCCACGCCATCCCACGCTATCACACGTATATCGTCTGTCCCAGATCTCATGTGTACACTCTTTCCCACGTCGCAATATGTAGGCCCACGTGGGATTGCGTGCGATAGCGTGACATCGCGTGGCGTGTGGCCTAATGGGGTCCCGGCTATATACTTCCCGAACGTTAAGCATTTTTTGCCCGTTAGGCAAATTGGTTTATTAATAAACCACTGCCATTAGTTTATTAGTAAGCCATTAGTCTCCGTTGGATTAAGTCAGCAGTGTTTACAAAAAATAAATAATTTATTTTGTAGATTTTCTTACAGTGCAAGTGTCGAAATACTCATAGGACCTTTTTGAAGAGATGAATCGACCACAGAGATCGAGATGTTTTTTAAAATAAGAGATAACCTAGAAAGATCAACAGAAATCAAAGACTCTAACAGTACTATTTCATGTTAATGATTTCTGTTTCTCGGTATATTTTTGATCTGCTTCGGGTATTGTATAACTGACTCTAACAATTTTATTCCAATATAGCTGGCCTCTGTGGAGCCATCTCAGATACTGGCTTTTGTTAAAGCCCTGAGACTGTATGATGAGTTATAACTTAAGATAGGGGAACACACAATAGATCTATAAGGTCGCGGAGATTAACTCCCCTCCTAAACATTCTACATTCAAATATAATTTTTCATTCTACATTCTAATACGACTTTTAATCATCTGCTGATGATGGTTAGCGAAATGCTCGTCTTGTGTTAAAAAAGTAAAGTGGTTTAATAATATTAAAACTAAAAGAATTTTGGACTGGCATTGTGTTTATTTATTTTGCTTACACAACGTTTCGGTCAAAAGTATCACTGACCGTTATCAAGTGTGAACTAAACTAAATTCTAAAACTACTGCTGAGTATTTTCTTTTAGTCCGAAATTCTACATTGTATTTTTAGACAGGTCATGACAAAGCAAATAAAATGAAAAATTTCTAGACTGACCCATTTAAAAAAAACGTAAGTTTGAGTCATACTTCGAAAACGACAGCTCCCATCGAAAAACTGGTTACGTCACTGGATTCTATAGAAAAAAAAACTCTACTGAACAAAGTTTTCACCATTTCGATAAGTTGTAAGATAACCAAGATAGGAAAGGTGTCGAAAAATGCAACATTTTAAAAGTCGTTCTGTATTTGAGGAACTAAGAAAGCTAGGACATATCTACGTAAAGCAGTAAGATAGTGATGTGAATACAGCATATTTGTATCTCTATTATCGATAACCTTGTCTTCAAATAGTTTAGTCTAAAAACTCTAAAGCGCTATAAAACATTTTACAGCACATATTGTTTCAAAAAAGATTGTTTTATTGCAATTCTAAGCGTTTTATTAAACTTCCTTTCACTCCCTTATCCCATTAAGTTAATCAATTCGAGGTCCAACACCGCTTTTACAAGCCATTCGTTTTTCAATTATCTCGTTCAAACATTTTCGCGCCATCTCGAAGATGTTTCCTACTCCTTTTACGTTTCCAAGGTGATACAAAATTATAATCTCGATTTCCTTTTACACAGCCATTTTCCGACTTGTGACGTCGTGTTGGAGCGACGAAATGAGCTACTTCCGCCTTCAAAGAAGATTGCAAGCGATAATAGGTATGGATTTTCTGTTCAATTTAAAACATCTATTGCGAAATTTTTATTTGAAATCCGTAGACATGTAAATTAGGATGAAAATATGTTTTAAATACAGGGTCGTCCGAACTGTATTCCGGAAACTTCGGCAGCATATTCTGCAGATAAAAATAAGTAAAAAAGTTCGTATAAATGTATGCCCTAGAACGCTTAGTTTCGGAGATACAGGGTGTAGAAGTTTCTTTTTTATTTCGATTTTTTTCAAATAATTTCTGAAGTAACGTCAATATTTGGATACCAGACACAAATTTTCATTTCAATATTGTTGTTACAATATTCAAATGAAAATTTGTGTCTGGGAGTTTTTTGACGTGACAAATTTGATTTCAATATGACTCCTATTTGTAGAGGGCGCCACCTATATGTGTTTCCACTATTTTGAAGAGCAAGAACTTTTCGTTCGTACCTGTATAAAACTACTGAGTGGAAAAATATAAATTTCCATGATATTTTACGGAAAAATCGCTACAAGCAACCGTTTTCAAGATATTTAGAATGGAAATAGTCAATACTTGTTATTATCGACAAAAAATAAACACGTTGAGTAGATAGATAAATCATAAATTTTTCTTCGAAAAAATGTTGATAAAAGAGTTTCTGTTGAACTTTCGGCACAAAAACCTTTCAAAAGTATGATTTCAGTCTAATAAATCGGTAGTTTTATTTCAAACGGTCCTCTGTCGAAATCTTATTGCGATGTTATTGTAACACAAAAATCATGTTTTGGTCAAAATTTCGAATTCCATAAAAATCATTATGGTTCCATTTGGGCTAAATATGTTCCATTTTGGCATTTTAAGCCAAATGGAACCATATGATTTTCATTGATCATCGAACTTATTGCCATATTAAATGTAACAAGAAAAACGCCAAAATTTCGATATAGGACCTTTTGCCATAAAACCGCCGAACTTTTTAGTCAACATAAATAAATTTATGTCAATGATGACCGGTATTGATAATTTTCATTCCAAATATCTCGAGGACCATTACCCCTAGCGATTTTTACTAAGAGACCTTTTTGACGTAAAAAAGATGTATATTTTTTTACTCAGTAGTTTTATACAGGTACGGACGAAAAATTATTACTTTTCAAACCAGTTAAAAAACATGTAGGTGGCGCCCTCTACAAATAGAAATCTAAGTGACATCAAAATAAAATTTCTCATGTCAAAAAACACCCAAACACCAATTTTTATCCAAATATTGACGTTAGTTCATAATTTATTTGGAAAAAATCGAAATAAAAATCAAACTTCTACGCCCTGTATCTCCGAAACTAAGCATTTTAGGACACGCATTTATACGAACTTTTTTATTTATTTTTATTTGCAGAATATGCTGCTAAAGTTTCCGGAATACAGTTCGGACCACCCTGTATATTAAAACTGATAGAGTTATTAAATTCCACATGTAATGTGTTTCACAGCAGTAAAAAATAAAAATATAGAAATGCAGAGAGTAACATGTACTGTTATTATTTCTTGTACTTATTATTTCTTTGTTAGATGAACAAATTTTAAAATTTTTACCGGTTTCATTTAAGAGAAACGAAGAAAGCCTATTTTATCTAAAAGTTTTAAAAGAACGTTTGGCATAGAATTTTGACCATCCTGTACGGCTTCATTCAAATTACGTTATTTATAGCAAAGTAAGTACAGATCAATTATAGTAAACACCTAGGATAGTTTTTATTTCAGAAATTTTTTTTTTTAATAATTTTTTTAAAAATGGCTGAAAAAATATATCTTTTATTTATTTATTAATATCTCTGAAACTATCGAAATATAATATTTACTTATATCTTAGGATTATGTAAAGTGATCTTAAAGGAAGCCAAAAATGCAACAATATACAGGGTGTTCCATTTACAAAAAAATTCATCCCGATCCATTCACACTTTTTTGAGCCACCCTAGAGAAGTTAAAATATTTTCCTGAAATACATCCTAGTACATACCTTAGGACTGCACTTAAACAAAATTCCCAAGTTTTTTATTCTAGGAGCTACAGATGCCCGACACACTATTGCCGGATCCTATATATGTGTAAAAAGATCTCGCATTCGTATAAAGTTGAAAAAAAATCAATAAGGAATATTTGATTCTATTTCTACAAATAATATCGAAGACATTTGTCTCTGAATTTATATATCTACGTATTTGAAATAAAAAATCCACAAAACATACGCAAGGTAAAATAGAAAATTCGTGTCTTTGAAAATAGGTAGTTTCCTTGTTCATACCGTGCGTCGCGTCGTTTAGAACTTACAAGCCGCTATTGGATAATAACAAAATGATTTTAATTAATTAGCTGAAAATGGTGGATCAAATCATCTCATTTACTGTTTTTCAACAATTTTGAGTTAAGCCCCAAAATGAGATTTTTTCTTTTCCAGAAAAAAATGCTGCCGGCTTAATTTCGAAAAATTCGATTAAAGCCAACAACTTGAATTTTTCCTTATTACAGGTGTTTTTCATTTCATCGGGACAACGACTGATTCCAATTTCGTTTTGTTAGTTTCCTCGTTCCGTCATCTTTTTTTTTCCGAGCTACAGAAAGAAGAAAGGCTAAATTGGTCTAGGGAGGACGTGTTTAATTAAAAAATGCTTTGTTCGCTGGACGAATTCTGGGCGCAAACGTCAGCTCACTTTACCGTTACAACGGGAATATTAGAAACAGAGGTTTCTAGCTTCGCTTTAGCAAGATAATATAAGACTAAACCTATTACCACCACTAAGCAGAATTAATATTTCTTACTTCTAACGGTGCCCCTACAGTTATTTATTTTTTATAGATACTGGTAATACTCCCAAGTAGCATTTTTGGACACATTTTAGATAATGTTTCTAATAATCGTGTCTATTTCTTGACACAAAATGGAAACGGTATGTCAATAAGAAACAATTTCGAAACCTATAAATTTTTCCAAAAAAAATCCTATATGGGTGTTTCGCCACTGCAAGAAAATCTACAAAATAAAATAGTTGGTTTTTGTATAAACTAAGACCGCTAAGTACTTCTAATTCTTGTCTAGATTATACGGGCAATTTAAAAATAAGAGCATTTATTCTTCCGCAAAGATATCCATAGGATTAGATCCATTAGGCGATAAGTCCGGCGGCCTCGACGACCAACGGCTGGGATTTTGGTTAGCTATTCAATTATTCTCGAAGATGGCTGCAAAAATTTGCTGATAACTTTAGGATTCTGAGGCAGTGCCTCGTCTAGCTGTAAAAATATGTTTTCGAGTTCCAGTATTAGAAGATCATCAATAAGGGGTCCAAACAGGGGTCCAAAGCCTACTAGTTAAAAGTGGCGAACTTTTAAAAATTGTGTATTTCTAAGGGGACTATAACAAAATATCAAGTGTGCTATATTTTTGGAAAGGTAATTTTAAGTTCTTTTCAGTTAATTAAAAATGTACAGGGTGTCCAAATAAAAAATCAATTTTTCTGTTTATAACTCTTAAATTATTAATTTAAAAAAAAAAAAAATTATACTTAAACCATTAAATTCTGCATAAAAAGGTGCTTTGAAAATGTTTTCATAGATATACAAAATTTTCCATAGCAAAAAACTTACAGCGAGTTGTTAAAAATGCACAATTTTGAAAAACATCCCGTAACTCAGAAACGGTTACAGATATTGATGTGCGGTTTTCACCATTATGTTTTTGATAAAAATTGAGCAGAGATATTAGTTTTTGACTATCTCCTATAGAAAAGAGTGTTTCCCTTTAAAAGCGTCCAATTTGACCCACCCTGTACTATTATTTTTAATGCCCCTTCTATATATCATTATTTGTTGATACAATTTATTTTTGTTTGAAATACAGATTTTTATTTCTATATTATGGTTCTGAAAATAAAATTATATAAATTATTGTAAGTAGAACGCGTTCTTATAAGTTTAAAAGTTCAAGAATCGATAAAAACACATATTTTTAGTTGAAAACGCTATCACTAGCCAACATGGCGGAATTTTAATTCGTTATTTTATAAAATTGACATGGAGTGGGACACAAATCATCTGCATTATATCATATTTGTGTCTAAAAAGAGAGAAACTCATGTTTCGACAATGAATCGATAATAAATGGAAACCTTAAATATATGTTTCCAAAATGTTTCGATTTAGTTTCCCTGAACGAACGCAGCGAAAGCAAAAAATTGGCTATCTGAAGTGTAGAAATTGCGTACTGTTTTAATAAGAATATGTTTCATCATTCTTATACAGGGTCGCTGTTATGTATGGAAACGGTCGATTATTAGGTTAAATATAGGTGCTGCAAAAAGTTAAATACAAAAAATATAGAATTTTTAAATATCTATAGGCGAGTAATAAACTTAAGTATACAGGGTCAGTCATGAAGTCATGGCACATAAAAGTTTCATTTTTTTTATTAGAACCCCCTGTATATTATTCCATATTTCTATACTTCCTTCAATTTTAAGCAAAAATCGAAATACACACAATGCATCTCAAACCAACCGTTTCCGAGTTATTGACTTTTGAAAATATAACTTAAACAATTTGATTTAATTAATTTCGATGTTTCGACAAAAAGGGAAACACCCTTTTCTATGGGAGATAGACGAAAACTAATATCGGTGTCTGGAGCTCAGTTTTTGTCAAAAACATGATGGTGAAAATCGCATATCGATATCTGTTACCGTTTCGGAGTTACGGGGTGTTTTTCAAAAATATGCACTTTTAACAAATCGCTGTAACTTTTTTGCTATGGAAAGTTTTGTATTTTTATGAAAACATTTCCAAAGCACACATATAACTATTTAAAATATATTTAACCAACATCAACACACATTTAAACTATATCTAATAACAATAAAGATAAATAGGAAACCAAGACATGAGATTTTGCTACAGGTGTTCCACATATCGACCGTTTTCTATTATGGACAGACGGGGCAGTTTTTGAACATTTCTCGCAGAATTCATTAACTCAGTGGGGGTGAAAGATACCCTCTCATAACTGCTAAGTATTTCTAATTCTTGTCTAGATTATACGGAAGAATAAGGAACCTTTATTTTTCCGCAAATATATCCATAGGATTAGATCCATGGGCACTAATTCAGGCGGCCTCGACGGCCAACGGCTGGAATCTTGGTTAGCTATTCAATTATTCTTGAAATTGGATGTAAAAATTTGCTGATAACTTCAAAGTTTAGAGGCGGTGCTTCGTCTTGCTGGAAAAATATGTTTTCGAGTTCCATTAAGGGCATATCATCAATAAGGGGTCCAAAGCCTACTAGTTAAAAGTGGCGAACTTTTAAAAATTCTGTAATTCGAAGAGGATTATAACAAAATATCAAGTGTGCTATATTTTTGGAAAGGTAATTTTAAATTCTTTTCAGTTAATTAAAAATATAGAGGGTGTCCCAAATAAAAAATCAATTTTTCTGTTGATAACTCTTAAATTATTAATTTTAAAAAAATTATACTTAAACCATTAAATTCTACGTAAAAAGGTGCTTTGGAAATGTTTTCATAGAAATACAACATTTTCCATAGCAAAAAAGTTACAGCGATTTGTTAAAAATGCACATTTTTGAAAAACACCCCGTAACTCCGAAACGGTAACAGATATTGATGTGCGGTTTTCACCATCATGTTTTTGATGAAAATTGAGCTCCAGACACTGATATTAGTTTTCGTCTATCTATAGAAAATGGTGTTTCCATTTAAAAGCGTTGAATTTGACCCACCCTGTATATTGTGTATTACGATTATTGCTTAAAATTGAAGGACCTAAGCGACCATGTATACTTAAGTTTACCAGTAGCTAGTACGCATTTAAAAACCTATTACAACAGTATCACAGTTTCGGCAGAATGGCATCATTAAATAAAACTGAACATATCGAAATTAATTAAATCAAATTGTTTAAGTGATATTTTCAAAAGTCAATAACTCGGAAACGGTTGGTTTGAGGTACATTGTGTTTATTTCGATTTTTGCTTAGAATTGAAGGAAGAATTGAAATATGCAATAATATACAGGGGGTTCCAGTAAAAAAAATAAATTTTGATGTGCCACGACTTTATGACCAGCCCTGTATACATAAATTTATTACTCGCCAATAGACATTTAAAAACCCTATATTTTTGTATTTAATTTTTTGCAATACCTTGTATATTTTACCTTATAATCGACCATTTCCATACATAACAGTCACTGTATACATTATTTAATAGATCTGAATAGTTTAGAAAAATTATTGTTCTTGATTTAACAGTAAAAACCGACCGAAAAATACAGGAAATTTAAAAGTGACATTTAATACCATTAGAAATTCTTTTTCCAGCCGAGCAGCAAAAATAATTGACGCCCAAATTGTTCGTCAATGGCTCTGGGGAATTTCATTACGCCATTGAACGCGCTTAAAATTTCAAATTGCGCGACAATGGAGCCGTAATAGATACTTCCGTTAAAAATGCTGTCTCGATAAGCCCTAATGAGAATTCGTGTCAACTCAATTTGTTTTTAGAGCCAGTTAATATTTTATCTGGAATTTATGACTTAAAATACACACAATTTGTCTTTGGAAGTTGGATAAAATAAATATAAAAAATGGAGACAGAAAATATATTGAAATTAATATACACATACTCCATTCTAGTTGTGGATGAACCAAAAATCATAATTTTTTATGTTCAAGAGGATATACGAGTACTAAAGGTACGCGCACACTGACCAGCGCCGCACTCGCCGCACGCGCCGCGCGAATCGCACTTTTTTTTCTTGTCGCGCCCACTGAGCCGTACCGAATGCGCCGCATTATTTGCTACTTTGTTTCTTTTTGCCCCTACTTCACCCGTATTTGTCAATCGAATTTCTCATCAGTCGCTTCCAGAGAATAAGCGTGTTTTTTAACATTTCTCGACAATGAATGACAACGAATCAGAAATAATTATAAGCTGCTTGTCAATAGAAGAAGAAGAAATCACGAGAAAGAATCGAAAGTTATAGATTCACAATATTTGCAAAAATCCACATTATTTCCATATTTAATTGAGGATGAACTAATTTTTTTTCAATATGAGCCATGAAAAATTTGCGAACTTTCTTAGCATATTGAATTTCTAATCTCCTCTTCAGCTACCTACGTAGAGTGGAAGGAATTGCGTGTGACGTCAGCAGCACTAGCCGCATTTATCGAAAATCATTCTGGCTCAACAATACTGACCGCATTTTCGTCGATGCGATTCGTGCGGCTCTGGCTAGTGTGCGCACCTTCATTGAAAGTAACACTAACAATATTTTTCTTCGATCGATGCGGCGCGTGCCGCTCTGGTCAGTGTGCGCGTACCTTAACTCGCTTTATTCTAACTATAACAAACTCACCGAACATCAAAATTGAGTTGACAATTTCGGGAGACGATAATGCAATTTTATCGTCGTGTATAAAACAATATTTTTTCCATAGCGAGTTACGTTTTTGAGAAATTATTATTTCAAGGAATTTATTAGGAGTAGAAACAATACTGTGCTGGGTTGGCGTTGGTTTCTATGTAATTTGACAAATAAATAAAGCTGTCTCTTTAGTTGTCAGTTTTGAGTCAATATTTTTAATTCTCTTTCGTATCAATTGCTCATTGAATTGGAGCCAGAAATGGCTCAAAACGAAATAAGTAAATTACCAACAGATATTCAGGCTGAGGCGACAAACGCCATATCCAAACTACTACCATTTAAATCCCGAATAACTTATGAAAAGGAATACAAAAATTTTCAAAAATGGAAGCAATTAAAAAACGTGCGAGAAGAAATAAAGTTTTTAACCTATCCTCGCTGTTAAATATCATTTAATCTACCCTTGCGGTTTTAACAGTTGCTATGGAAAAAAATAATGTAATTTCCCCCAAAAATTATTTTTCTATCTGTATTATAAATCATTTTTATTCCTTAAAATTTTATTATGGTAAAATGTCTCGATAAGACGTAATGAGAATTTGACTCAATTTAATTTCTGTTTAGAGGAAGTTAATATTTTATCTGGAGTTTATGTTTGCGACATATATAATATGTCCCTGTGGGGCTCCTTGTTCCGACGGAGAAAAACAAAAAATAACATAAGGGAGAAGATTGTATTAAAAAGTAATATTTTACTTTTATTATTTAATTTTGCTTTAAATAATAAAGTAGGAATTTTTATGAGGAGGAATTTTGAGGATTTTTTTTTTGTTTTTGAGGGATTAAAAAAATATCAACCTGGTGCTGAATATCTGTCAAACTTGACAATAAAAGATATAAATGGTTAAAAATGATCGAAAAAAAAACGGCGTCCAGTTGGCTTGGAAATGACGATCGATGACATTTTCTATACAATTTTACATATAAAATGACAGCGATTTTCATTTCATAGCCATCGCTGACGCCGTTTTTATTCGATCATACGGTATAAGCGACCCTGTATTTAGTTGAATATCTTGAATAAGTTAATGATTTTTAATGAAAAGTTAAATTCTGGTAAAAAAATGGATCGAGTGATATAAACTATGAATAACTTCCCCATTATCGAGGTAAGATCACTGTTATACTGGGTGTGCCATAAATAAGTGCAAATATTTTCAAGCCTTGTAGATCTCGATAAAAGAAACATATTTCCTCTACCATTTTTCAAATAAGTTCAAAATAACCGAGATATTTTATTTTGAAAATTTAAAAAATGATTTTTCGCCTAAATTTTGACAACTACTGGATCTTTTCTGGGCTTTCTTTCTTGTAAATCTAATCTATTACATATGTTATCATATTATAAAGATACTATGTTTTTTAACTAAAATTTTTAAAAAAATTCTTTTTTTTTAAATGCCAAATTTTCCACATTTATTTTCGCAAGAAAACTTTATAGACATGTTTCTGGGGTCGAAATATACTACCTCTAAAAATATTAGCGCTTCTTTAAGATTCACCCTGTATATTTCATTCCTCTAATTACCTGACTTAAATATAGATTTACTTTAAAAATAACACCCGATATTTGATGACAATCTCTTATAATGGCAATATACAGACAAATAATTTTTTAAGTAAGTTATGGACAATACAATTTAATATTAAGTATACTGAAAATTAGTTTCTCGGATGTACAAATCACAATTTTGTGGTGTAATTTTTATAAATAGCAAAGTTATTGATTCCTTGCATCACTTAAGTCAAATATTTTACAAAGAAATTCAATTTTTCACGAAAAGCTATTAAACAATTCAATAATTTCAACTAAATACATAACCACTAGAAAAATATTTGACTGACGAACAGATTAGGGTGTATTCCGTTGTATACCTTGGTTATGGTTTTATGTTCCGTTTCTATCGGTTTCCTGGAAGTTTTCTTATTACGGAACACGGTTCCTGAAAAATTCGGTTATAACTGTCACCAAACTAACCAGCGCGAGAAGGCTGGTTTTTCTGATTTTGTTTGTCAATCAATGTCATTTATCTATCGAGTCAAATTCTCATTTAATTTCTAAAATTTGTTATAATATTTTGTATTTACATCCGAAAGCAATGGAGGTAGGCAGTAAAGGCAAATAAATTTAATTAACTAAATAGAATTACTTTTTAGGACCATTTAAACTTATCATGCAGCCATTGTTTCTTAAATTCAGGAACATTTAAAGAAAACATGAAAAACAAGACAACAAGTAATCGTGAATGTTTTGTAAGCTATAAAAATATAAATATTGATTAGGTTAGTTTATTTATTATTGATCTGTTTTAACATTGGACCTGCAAATCTTCACTTGAGCTGTCTAACGAGTTTAACAGTTTTTTAATAAAGTACTTTTCAATATTAAACTCCATTGAAAAGAAGAAGTAGGTATTGAAATTTAGAAAACGTCAACATTTGACGTTTCCAGTATTTTACCAAACCGTTCCGTATCAAACCGATGTTTTTCAGAAACCGCTCTTTACCGTAGTTTACCGGTCTGGTTCGCCTGGTTTTGTAACGGAATAGAGCCTAAAATTAGTTATTTTGGGTTGTATCTCAAAAAAATGACATTTCTAGTACATTTTTTAAGAATGGCTACATTTTTTTAAGAAACCTTTTTTTAAGAATCAGTTTCACAATTTAATAAAAATAACGTACAGAATTTCCATATGCGAATACCTTAAGGCATAACAAAAAACACAATAAACCATTTTTTTCAAAATAAATATAATAAATCTTGATGTTCTCTTTCTCGTCTCTGTCCCGAACTGAAGAGGACTCACATAGTATGATTTTTGTCGTAAAGTAAATGCCACCGAGTTAAAAATGGATGACGAACTTTAGTTGAATGGAAATTTGCCTGACCGAGAAAAAAACTGAAAAAGATATTTTGACGTTTCTGGAGTAATTTCGGTCTGTTTTCTGGAATAATAAAGTTTCTTTGGATGGAACATCCGAACCGAAATAAAACTTTTAAAAACACGTCTTCCGCGCATACTGATGGATCACAATAGAAATAATTTATATAGAGTCGGAAATGTTTGAGAAATGTGTCAGATGTGAGGTTTTTAAACTTATAAATATTCTGCTCGTTTTGATTAAATTATTTAGAATAAAATTTATAGTGTATTTGTGTTAATTTTTTTTTTGTTAACACCTATTAAATTGAAGGATTTGAAGGTTATATATTTTGTTATGAATGCTTTTTATGAACTTCAAAAAATTAGAGTTAATATAAAACCGTATACTATTCTAGCTTTAAAATTTTGTGTTTTTTTTTTAATTTTTATTAAAAAACGATAATTCTCTTACCCGGCCGGATAGCTGTGGACATTAAACCAAAATACTACTACAAAAAAAAGAATCTCTGACTACTATTAACTACTACTAGCCAACAATTTATTTTGTGTATTCTGTGGTCTGTTTATGTTTTTTGTTCATTATTCATGTTGGAGATTTATTTTTAAATTAATGTTAATCGTTAGGCAACGAGTATTTCTTTTGCATAATCAAAATTGTCACTCTAAATCGCCCTCTTTCTTAGACAGATGTTACTTGTCTCGTTATAATTCATTATTCGAATTCTCAGAATGTTGTTAACTTTGGTTGCTAACAAAAGTTGACATAAGTTTCATCTTCAAATAAAATTTTAATCAATCACAATTTTATATCTCCAACATTTATCGGATTAATAATACAGAAATTACCAATTAGTTACAGACAATTCATTATTTATAGTGATTTACAGTAATGTCTGTCCAACGAGAAGATCCTTGACAGTGATAGATATGTCTGTCATTTTAATTTCAAAGTAGCTTATTTTATTTTACAAAGAAATGAGTTGGTGCAATTGGAACGCATAGCAGGAAATATTTAAAATTTGATTGGCAAGATGACAAGTGATTACTTCAAAATATTGTGAAAAAAAACTGTATAAAACTGAAAAAAAATGTAATCGAGTTATTTTATTTAATAAAAACGGTATGTGTTAATACAAAACAAACAAGAACAAGACACTACATACCAAAAAAACATAAAAAAGAACTATTATTTACTTTCAAGCTTTATGAAGCTACCCGCATTTATGATTATATTTATCAATATAACTTATGTATGTACAAATACAAATTTATAATATTCCACAGGAATAAATAAAACAACATAGGTAAATAAAACAAACCATTTTATTAATAATAACACCTACCAAATTTTATACCTTAAAGGTTGATTAATTAACTTTAATCTTAATTTTTTTAAACCAGTACCTTATGACATTATTTTTCTGCAGTACTAAAATCCATTATTTACCTATCGTGTGATGTCGATATTTTACAGCTACTCCAGTTTTTAGTATGTGTTTAGTTTGATCCTTCTACCATATACGAGATGCACTTATCTACGACGAAATGGTATACAAACTTTATCGATGGCAACTTCATTGGTGTATAAGACTTTCTGCCTGGGCAGCGAGTATTAACATAAACTGTGCTTTGTGGAATCATAATTGTATTTCACTCGATTTTGTCCTCCACTTGACTTCAAAAACACAAAACACACGTAATAATACGAATCAAAATGCATTATTTTGTGAGAAAACGCAGGGAGTATTTAACAAAAGCTGACACAAAATTATAACCTATAATTTGGCAAGACTTTGACAAGCATGGGTTTTATGACAAAAATCTAAAGGCGAGTTCATACGCATCGGCATCCGTTTGTCGTTCATCGTTCCGTCAAACCAATAAAATTGAAATACGATCTGTCATTTTTTAAATAAAAATAATAAAACTGGTTAAAAACAACAAGACACGACGTCCTAAACGGATTTATATTTAAACCCATCCATAGATAACTTAAAGTTTTATTAGAAACTTTTTTTAGTAAAATAAATAGATTGGTATGGGACGTCATCTGCTTTTCTTCTGTCATCGTCTGTCGAAATCTTACCTGAGAAAAAAAAAACAGAGTATATTCTCGTTGATTATTGGTTTAAAATAATTCAATGAAAATGCTAGTTACTAACTCTAAATTCTAATTCTGAGCTCTTTCGTATCGATTGCTGATTGAATTGGAGCCAGAAATGGCTCAAAACGAAATAAGTAAATTACCAACAGATATTCAGGCTGAGGCAACAAACGCCATATTAAAACTACTTTCATTTAAATCCCGAATAACTTATGAAAATAAATACAAACATTGTCAAAAATGGAAGCAATTAAAAAACGTGCGAGAACAAATAAAGTGTTTAACCTATCCTCGCTGTTAAAGTATCATTTAATCTACCCTTGCAGTTAAAGTACTATGCTATCTACCATTTTAGACAGCCTATAAGGCAATTTTAACAGTTGCTATGGAAAAAACATATTGAGTTGATAGTTTTTGACTGAAATTATAAATTTGGGAGCTTTTTATTTTTTAAATTAATAATAAATTTTTCTTCGAAAAAATGATGATTAAACAGTTTCTGTTGAACTTTTAGTAAAAAAACATTTGAAATTTATAATGTTAGTCTAATAAATATTTAGTCAACATGTTTTTATTTCGGTGATGACAGGTATTGATAATTTCGGTTCCAAATATCTCGAGAAACATTACTCGTAGCGATTTTTACCAAGAGACTTTTTTACGTAAAAAACGTCGTAAATGTATATTTTTTACTCAGTAGTTTTATACAGGTACGGACGAAAAGTTATTACACTTAAAATCAGTTAAAATATATGTAAAGGCGCTGTTCGATCGCGTAGGAGTCATATTGTCATCTAAATCAATTTCGTGTGTCAAAAACACCCAGACACCAATTTTCATCCAAATATTGACGTTAATTCAGAAATTATTTGGAAAAATTCAAGAGCAATGTTTGAAACTTCTAATCTTAGAACGTAGCAAATGGTCAACGATATAAGTAACTATATGAGTTAAATTTATTTTATTTTAACAACTTACATTAATAAATAAATACAAGATTATAAAGGTTATGATATTATTTTAACATTATTTTAGAGTAAACAGGGTCCTTCAAACTAGTGCCAAATACATAATTATGTTATCAAAAACTCTTTAGCAGTTTTTTAATTAATTTGTAATCTCTGTGACACCTCTATAATTTATTTTAAAAAATATATTTTATATCTAAAACAATTTTTAAACTCAGTGCCTTTCTATGAAGTTGTTTAAAATAATGTTATATATCCTATTGAAATTAATATTTTGGGCATATGTTAAGCTTGAACTCCTGTGAAATGTTACTACCTGTGTTGGTGCGTAACTATTGTAACTCAATAGATCTACATCATTCAATATTTCTGATATTTGAAAAAAATTGAATATTTGATATCTATAGAGAACAAAAACGAAGGATTTTAACAAATAATATACGTACAGTAGAAAAGTACATACCTTTTCAATCTTGAACATATGAATTTCAATCTTTTAAAATTAAAATGTATCAAGCACTTTTAAATGATTTTGTTATAAATTATGAAAGCTCTGCCTTGCTGAGCAAAATCTATCAGAAAAAATTTGATTGATAAAAATGTATCGAAATACAAAGAATATTCATGCATTTTTGTATCAAAATATCTTAACATATATCTTCTTTTTAATCTCTATAGAACTCTCATACCAAATTTTGGTATTCCAACTTCAGAAACAATGGTACCACTGACAATTTTTTACCACACTGCAATTTAACATTTGTATAAACAAATTTAAATATTACAAAAACTATTAATTTTAGGTATATAACATTATATGTAAAAAAGTTATAGAATTTTACGCAGAATCTAAAAATGAAATAAAAAATAGGTTGTTGCCTTTAATAAAACATATGTTATATCCGCCACACTTTTTTGAAGCACCCTGTATACTCTGTAATAATTTTAAAATGTGTGTCTTAATCTTCCCTATAACTTTTGTATTTAACATTTTTTTGTAAACCTTGAAACAAACGAGATAATGGACTTTACTCTATCGTTGACTCACCCTGTACATTCGAAACTAATCATTTTAGGACATACATTTATACGAACTTTTATACTTATTCTTATTTGCAGAATAAACTGGCGAAGTTTCCGGAATACAGTCCTGACCACCCTGTATATAAATAATAACCTAAAAAAATTAAACATACAAAATAAGGAAAACGAAAAAACAGCGATTCATAATCCAATTAACATCTAAAACCATAAGTCTCGCAACGTTTTTTTGTTCTAATGAATTCGTTCAATTTCTATCGGTTATCGCGTAATATTTCCCTCGCTCGCACTAAGCAACGGCCATTTATCAAAAAGGTCGTTACTTTTTCGAGAACGGTGCGATTTTAATTAGTGGGAAATGGCGCCGCGGCGGGACGTCGGCGAATTTTTCATTTTTCTCCTCGCGCTTCCGCCGCTCGCCATTGCGGTAAAACGGCTGGAAAATACTTACGGTTCGCACGGTATTTCACGCGACTGGACCGCTGAAATATCGCCGGGAACAAAATGGAAAAGCCGGGATGCATATGGTTGCTAATGATATATGTCGGAAGCTCTAGTACAAAAGGATGGGTGTTTTGGAATAATACAGTATGTCCCCGGATAAAAATGTTCGCTTGTTCTAAAATGGTTGTAGAATGTAGAATGTTTAGGAGGGGAGTTAATCACCGCGACCTTACAGATCTATTGTGCGTTCCCCTTCCATGAGTTATAACGAGTTGTAACTCGTCATACTGTCTCAGGGCTTTAATAAAAGCCAGTATCTGAGACGGCTCCACAGAGGTCAGCTCTCCGTCCTCGACTTCAGCCGTACCAAGTTCATGGCATGAATGGTCGTCGTCTCGGTGCACTCAGTGATAAGGTGTTCTGGTGTTTCCCCATTTTCGCCACAGAATCTGCATTCGCCTTTGTTTCTCAGCTTCAGCCTACTGAGGTGTTTGTTGAGGAGACAGTGTCCTGTTAGAAACCCCGTGACAATCCGAAGATTGTTTTTACTTAAATCAAAGAAAACCTTGTTTGTACAACCTAAAATGGTTAATTTTAGGTTTATAGCGTTTATACTTTTCCAAATTTCCATACCGTTTTAGAGAAAATTAGAAAAAAAAACATGAAAATATTGTTGAATTTTTTTATGTTTCATCATAAAGTCCTAAAAATAAAAAGGCGTTTCTATGGTAATATAATTTCTATTTCATTCTTTGATAGATGGTTATTAGTAATTTTGATTAACGTCATATTTTTTGCTGTTGTTAAAGTATCAAATTTTCCGATAACTACTATCACTCTTTCAGTAGCATTGAACTAAATAAATTTTGTGCTTCTTAAACATTTTAAAACAAAAACATGGTGTTAATTAAAATTCCATCCACAACAATCTAAGAATGAAAACAAAATTATATTACCATAGAAACGCGTTTTGATTTTTAGGACTTTAGGAAAAAATTCAACAATATTTTCATGTTTTTTCTAATTCTCTCTAAAATGGTCTAAAAATTTGGAAAAGTATAAACGGGATTAACCATTTTAGAAAAAGAATTTTTTTGTGAAGAATATATTTTCTCCAAATGTCAATAATAAAAAAGTTTTTTTTCCTCGTGTAAAGACAGTCCGGGAACATGCTGTAATATATTAGAATTTTTATCACAACTTTATTATATTGATCAACAATTTTTTTGATCGCAATAATTATCAATGGTTGCTTTTTATGAAATAACGAGCTTACCTGGCTAAACTACTTACTTGCTAATAAGTGTATTTGCTAAGTAGCATATCATAACGTGGTATACTGATGCATCCAAAACCAAAGCAAAAACATGAATAGCAGCATTTGGGCCGAAAACTAAATACTCCGAACCAATGAGGAACTCCAGCATTCTTCAGGCAGAAATCTACGCTATCGAAAGATCGGAAGTGCTATCGGAAACCAGAAATTAGGATATCAGAGATGGAGTAAAACCATTTCAGATACTGGCTTCTGTTAAAGCTCGGAGATTGTATGATGAGTTATAACACAAAAAAGGAGGATACAATAGATCTCTAAGATCGCGGTGGTTAACTCCCCTCCTAAACATTCTACATTCTACAGTTTTTGATTTCTAACCACAATTTCTCTTGACGGAAGATAATCAAAGGCCAAAATGGTATTTCTCCCAAATTTTGAAGTATAATTAGTGGAAAAGTTAAAAGTTTGATAGCTTTTTCTATTAATTTAAAATGTCTACCACTAACTTTGACGTTCTGAAAGCTTACATTGAAATTAAAGAAACAAACCTCTACGCTAATTGAAACCACTAATTGATTCCACTAATTACGAGGTTCTGCACGAAGCTTAAGCATGCGTGACGTAAGCTATCAATTGCGGAAGATAAAGGAGTTTCAAACCTAATAATTTAAAAATTAATTTTCTCTTTATTTTTTCTGTGATTTTTTTAGTATATTTTAATTGTTATTCTGCTTTTCGGGCGGAGACGAATCCAACAAATCAGAGATCAATAAAATCTGTCCAGCTGTTACTTACAAAAACTAATTATTTTATTTTGTAGATTTTCTTGCAGTGCAGTGGCGAAATACCCATAAAGGATTTTTTTGGAGTAGGTAACTCGACTTCATTTTATTTATTTAGATTAAAGTATGATGAGGACCTATTATTTCGAGATAGTGTCTCAGATTGAATTTTGCGTGTTTGTAACTTGAATTACTAGTATAAAAATAGAACAAAGTTACATGCGACTTGATAAATGTATCTAATCTGGGAGTTCCTTTAATAGAAGTTTTATTCAGATTTGTTTTTATTTCGTTTCTCCCTTTATAATACACTACAGGCTGAAATCTTACAACTGCAAAAAGAAATTAACTAATGCACCAAACTAAATGATCGATGGACGTTTTTAAACAATAACTATTTTAACATTATCGTATGTTTGTTCATGAATTCTTTTTCTAAATTCTTTACTCTTTTTCGAAATTCTAATACTTTCTTCTACGCTTTTTCGAAATTAGAATTATTTTTTTATTTGTATTTTTATTCATATTATATTATCAAATTTAAACTCTTATGAATTTATTTTAAAAAAATCACATTTAAAATTATTATTACATAAACACAAGTCCTGAAAAAGTTGTCTAATCAGCTCTGTTGCTGGAAGTATACCTGAAAAAACGGCTTTCTTTTACGACACAGATTTTTACGTTTAAGTTGTAAATTTTCGTTTTTATGACGTATTCTGAACGTAATCTGGGCCCTATAATCATTTCATTTATCGCGCGCCTTGCTGATTCTTTCCGTCAAATCGAACCCATCTCATCTTTATTCAGTTTTTACGTCAATTGCAATTTCCTATATATTATTTTTCATTATTTTTTTTCATATGATTTAATAACAATTTAGAACTAAAATATTTCATTATACATACTTCTTTATGTGCGTCTTCTCAACGAAGATTTTCCTTAACTACAGAAAATTCTTCTCGTCTTTTTGATGTTCTGACGAGTGTTTGAACATTGATTCCTGTTCATTCTCTTAAGTTTTTCATCCACATCGGTCTTTTGCCTAGACCTCGCTTCGCTTCAATTTCATTTTAAATGATAAGATGTAATAATGGTAAGGTGTCAATGATGTGTATTTGTCTCAGATAATGACCGTTTTTGATGGACATTTGATGGCCATTTGTGTATCAGAATATATCCAAAGTATGCCGATTTTCAATAATAACGTTTTCAATAATAACGTTATTATTGAAAACGTAGACCATTATATATATTTAGGTCATAAAATTAAGCTGGGCAAAGAAAACCAAAATACGGAGATCAAACGCAGGATCCATTTGGCATGGGTAGCATTTGGAAATATGAGCGATATTTTCAAGGATAAAAAGGTGCCCATGAACCTAAAGAAAAAGGCTTACGACAACTGTACTCTACCGGTCCTTACTTAGGTACTTGGCTTAGAGACTATGGCAATTACCCGAAAAACAGCAGAACAACTACGAGTAGCACAAAGAGCCATGGAAAGAATCATGTTGGGAGTCACCATTAGGGAAAAAATACGGAATACCCACATACGTCAAAAAACAAAATTAATAGATGTCGTTAAAAGAGTGGCAAGTCTGAAGTGGCAATGGATAGGACATGTGGCAAGACAGGATCCAGACCGTTGGCCCCAAAAAGCAATCCTATGGAGACCTAGGGGAACAACAAGAAGTGTGGGCCGACCAAAAAGAGATGGGTCGATGACGTCAGGGCAGTGGCGGGAAGACAATGGATAAGATTGGCTAGAGATCGCGAAGCATGGAAAAACCTAGAAGAGGCCTATATCCAACACTGGATGGAGCCAGGCTGAGAAAGAAGAAGAAGAAGAAGATGCCGATTTTTATGTAATACGGGGTCATTTGATTGCGCTGTGTTCAAGGTATCTTCAGCATCCGATGAAATAACCATATTTTGAAGGCCTACGACTTTCACGGTTCAGGATTCCAATCCATATAAGAGCGTAGAATAATTGTAGCAATCGAACATATGATATTAAGTGTCTAATGTTAAATCTTTATTACAAAAAATTGTTCCATTTGAAGGAATGTACTACGGACCTGCTCTATCCTGCTTTAACCTCTATATCCTGATGCAAATCCTCAATAAAATCCAACATTCAAGAAACCTGAATTTAACTATTTGTTTTATGTCATTGTGGTTTACTTTTATATTCGTTCGCTGATGTCCTTTTTGGAAATTACCCTGATTTTGGTTTTACGAACTTTGATATTTACACGTATTCGTTCTCTGCTATTTTTTAACTTTGTTTTCTAATTCTTGTAGGAAAGCTTCCCTGTCAGCTACTATAACTACCTAAAAATTCTTTACGCGCCTTAAGAGTAAAAATTCAAGGCCGTGAGACGACCGTGACGTGACACACGAGAGGAAAAGTGGTAAAGATAGCCAACGGCTTAGAAAAAATCGTTCGATTTAAATGAAATTTGTTATTATCCATGAATTGGGCCAAGGATTCCAATCCATATAAGAGCGTAGAATAATTGTAGCAATCAAAAATATTATATTAGGTGTCCAATGTTAAATATTTATTATAAAAAAAATTGTCTTTACACATTAATTAAAATCAACTTATAGCACTTAGCACAAATTGTTACTGCAATAATAATGCAAACGCGACGAAAAAACATACCAAAAGGGCAAGGAAAACGGAACACAAATTGATTAACGGCATTTTAGTACGCGACCGTTCGACGGCATTTTAACCAAAGCATTAAAAAGCCGTCAAGTGCGTCACATCAACGACGTCATATCTATTAACGGCATTTCAGTAGGCTACCGTTTAACGGCAGTTTAAGTACAGCGTTTTTATTTTCAGCCCTATTCCCTTGATTTTGTTTAGCAAACTGTATATAAGTATACCAACTTTAATTCGTAAACTCAGTATATTATAAACTTTAGTATTTGACTTATTATAAGTAGTCCTATATAGGGTTGTTCACCATATACGATACGGAGTATTGTAGGTAAACGATTAGATTTTTACAAATTGTAAGTTTTTGGTTCGTTGACGGATTATTAGAGCTACAATTTAAAAATATTTTTACAAGATACAGAGTGTACCAAATAAGTAAAAAATATTATATTTGTATTTTTTTCAGTGGAACACCCCGTATATTATTCTATTTTTAGATTCTACGAATGAAATTAAGGTAAATTTAATTAAGGTTTATCACATTTAAACCTTACCGTTTTTGAAATATTTTCTTTATGAAAATGCAGTAAAATATTCAAGACTTCCCTTCTCCAAGGGGGTATCAAAGTTTTTAATACTAAATATTTAATGAAGTTTATTTATTGATCAGATATTGTGTTGCAGTAATAAACAAAATACTACCTTAAACAGAGTGTAAAAATTTATGTTAAATAATTACTGGCTTTAAACGGCAATAACCTATTTAATTTAAATAGAACATGCTGTATATTTTACGAGAATCAGGTGCACAATATAATTGCCTATCAAATTGTATTATACCATTTTTTACCTATCTCGTCAAGTTTTCGTAGAAAATGCATTTTCTTATAATTTAGACCTTATTTATCACTATACCCATGGAATATTGACTCTGTGTCTTGTGATAAATAGTCCTTCAATGAACCCAATTATTACCCTATTTTTTAAAATACCCTGTGCATTAATTTTCCTAAAACATTATTTTTCGGTCAGAACCATTCTCCTGAATATTTTGTTTTTCGACTATTAAACATTTTGCAATATTTTCAATTAATTATCGTTATTTGTTGATGTTATTCTTGAAGATGGTCGAAATTATGAATATTGCTTGGTCCTTGAAGAAGATTAATCTTTTAGATCATCATCATCAAAAAATTCTTCTTCTGACTAAGAGAAATAAGCCTCCTGAAACTTTAAGCATTTATTGTATTATTAGGCAATTTTTTTGGTGAGCAAAAAAAAACATTTTCAAGCTGGTTTTCGCTTGTATTATAATGTAGTAGCATTTTACTTTTTTAGTGGTGATACACCCAGATTCATGCCGGATATCTTCAGGCAGTTTTATTCATCTTCCTCTATCTTTTCCACATATTACAAAAACGAGAAAATAGTAGTCGTTACTTATTTATCCACTTAAGCGCATTAAATTCATCCCAAAATTTTCACGCTTAGGAACTCCGCATGCTAATACATTCGTCGCAGACGAACAAGACACTAAAGGCAGCTATACAGCCCGTTCTAACGGTTTAATTTTCTTCTCACGTTTCGTGTAACGCGGGCATAAAACTAGCTATGCAAGGAAATTGAAATAAAGTTCCGGTTTATTTTCCTGGTCTTCTTCCTCTGCTGTCCGGTTTAGGCCTTTTTCTCTCCATTTTCTTTTATTCTGTTGGATAAATTAGCTTTATTGGTCGATGTTTATCTTTTATTTCGACATACCCTAATTAAATTTAGATAACTTCGTGATTTTCGTTTTGAGTTACATCATTTGTATTTATTTTTTTATTGTGAACGTACTACTGTAGCTTTCAAATCGGAAATGGGATATAGTGGCAGTAGAAACTTTTAGTATTTTAATAAAGCACGCTTTTAGATGTTTCAAAAAACTTTTAATAAGAGTAACTTTAACTCTACATATATGTTTCGGCTTGTTAGGCCTTTTTCAAGAGTTTTTTAAGAACTAATCGTCTAACTACACTGTAAATATATAACAGAGCAACTACGAGTAGCACAAAAAGCCATGGAAAGAATTATGTTGGGAGTCACCATTGGGGAAAAAATACGGAATAACCACATACGTTCAAAAAACAAAACATTAATAGATGTCGTTAAAGGAGTGGCAAGTCTGAAGTGGCAATGCATAGGACATGTGGCAAGACAGTATGATCCAGGACCCGTTTGGCCCCAAAAGCAATCCTATGGAGACCTAGGGGAACAACAAGAAGTGTGGGCCGACCAAAAAAGAGATGGGTCGATGACGTCAGGGCAGTGGCGGGAAGACAATGGATAAGATTGGCTAGAGATCGCGAAGCACGGAAAAACCTAGAAGAGGCCTATATCCAACACTGGATGGAACCAAGCTGAGAAAGAAGAAGAAGAAGATGCCGATTTTTATGTAATACGGAGTCATTTGATTGCGCTGTGTTCAAGGTATCTTCAGCATCCGATGAAATAACCATATTTTGAAGGCCTACGACTTTCACGGTTCAGGATTCCAATCCATATAAGAGCGTAGAATAATTGTAGCAATCGAACATATGATATTAAGTGTCTAATGTTAAATCTTTATTACAAAAAATTGTTCCATTTGAAGGAATGTACTACGGACCTGCTCTATCCTGCTTTAACCTCTATATCCTGATGCAAATCCTCAATAAAATCCAACATTCAAGAAACCTGAATTTAACTATTTGTTTTATGTCATTGTGGTTTACTTTTATATTCGTTCGCTGATGTCCTTTTTGGAAATTACCCTGATTTTGGTTTTACGAACTTTGATATTCAGCACGTATTCGTTCTCTGCTATTTTTTAGCTTTGTTCTCTAATTCTTGTAGAAAAGCTTCCCTGTCAGCTACTATAACTACCTAAAAATTCTTTACGCGCGTTAAAAGTAAAAATTCAAGGCCGTGAGACGACCGTAACGTGACACATGAGAGGAAAAGTGGTAAAGATAGCCTACGGCTTAGAAAAAATCGTCGGATTTAAATGAAATTTGGTATTATCAATGAATTGGGCCAAGGATTCCAATTCATATAAGAGCGTAGAATAATTGTAGCAATCAAAAATATTATATTAGGTGTCCAATGTTAAATATTTATTAGAAAAAATTGTGTTTCATTTTAAGGAATGTACTAGGGACCTGCTCTATCCCGCCTTTAGCGTCTAAATCCTGATGCAAGTCCTCAATGATCCAATATCCAAGATAGGTACCTTAATTTAACTATTTGTTCTTTGCTATTATTCTAACTGTATTTAATAATTCTGGTAGGAGAGCTTCGCTGTCGGCTAATATAACTACACTCAGCTGCAAAAAAAAGCAACGAAAACATTTTTGGTCTAGTTTAAAATGTTATACTTTTTTATTTGGCTGTACTTAAACTGCCGTTAAACGGTAGCCTACTGAAATGCCGTTAATAGGTATGACGTCGTTGATGTGACGCACTTGACGGCTTTTTAATGCTTTGGTTAAAATGCTGTCGAACGGTCGCGTACTAAAATGCCGTTAATCGTTAATGCAGAGTAGGCTACTGATTAATACTTAATAATTTGTAATGTAATGTTGTCCAAAATCTGTCATGGCTTATTCTGAATAAAATTAACTTGGAACGGTGTATATGTTGGTAGACGTATATATTGCCGTTGTGGGTTTGAAAATGTATTTGCGATAAAATGTACTATATGGCATTGGTTTTCAGGTTTTTATTGCAAATTATAAACTGACAACTTAAAAATAATACTACGCCAACTTAAAAATAATAATGCTACACAGTTTGATTTAGGTCGCTTAGTCAATCCTGCACAACGGATATGTCTCCATAGAAGGCATCTACTGCAACAAAGTGACATATGATTTTTCTGCGTGTCTTCACTGCACACAGAACAAAACCAACTGTGTTGAAGTCGTTTCTGCTCAACTAGATTGGTTATTTTTTCAAAGACTTTCTCGGTGGAAAAACTTCTAAAAATCGTAATGTACATTATTAGTTATTAATTTGGTAATTATTAGGTATTGCTAGACTTACCTTATTATGTGGATATCAACAGCCTCATCAAAAACGGCATGTAATATTTCTTCGGGGAGCATTTTAAGGTCTACAGTTTCAAGAAATTTCCCATTTGTGATGTCTCTAACGATGTCACGATCCTTAACGAAGCAATTCAGGATTACATTTTGTTTTTCATGATAGGATTGTTTAGCAAATGCTACAGTACATCTTTTCTTTTTCTTTGGTAGTCCTATGACTGTTAAGTCCTGTCCTTTTGGACGTCCTTTATGAGAAAAATAGGTAATCCTATTTTAAGTAATTTATATGTAGCATCTACTGCAAGAAATCCTGGAAAAGACTTCATTGTACTTTTCGTGGTTGGACTATGAATGAAAAGTCCTCTGAAATTATTGTCTTCGTCTTGCAAAACAGCTACATTGGCACATGGAAACAGCGTAGTTATTGGGAGTAATAAGACGATAATAGAATATTTTAGTTTACCATATTTAGCTTTAAGTATATTTAAGCAGCCATCTAAGTTTTCTTTTCTTGATTAATCGGATATCTTCATATTTGTTAAATCTTGTTAAGTAACAATTTACCAGTACTTTCTTGAACTTTTTGCTGTATCATTTTTCTATTGGCCTTCATATTCAAATAAACCTTGACACTTTCCTTCATGTTACTGGAAAGTTTTCTTTGGCTAGGGTTATGCGCATGTAGAACTTACAAAATATATCTTTTATGAATAAAATACTGTTCAAGCAAGAATTCTAAAAGCACACAAATTAGGATTGATTGACGTTTCTTCATTTGTTTTCGGTCACTTCCTGTTTCACCGGAAATGATTACAACTTTTTTTAAACCGATTTTTAAATAGCACCCTCGGTATGTTTTCAGTTTAATCCTTTGAATAAGAAGACTGAGGAAGAAGCATAATGCTATCCATGTATTCATGCATGGTGGGCGGAAAAATGACTCTAGGGTGGGGATCCTGGACAGTTCTGTTTGAAGATTCATTTGACACATTTGAATTTGATTTGAAATTTTGTGGATTTGTCAGTCTCTACGGAGCTAATTTTATGTTATTTATTATTTATTCTACTACTGATATAAAGGTAGTAAATCTAGATGGAAATTGTGGCAGAACTTATATTAACAGTGACACTATAGCGATTTATCGAAAAAGGCTCTAAAATAGTTGGTTGTGTAGCGTGCGGTAGATGTCAGCAAAAATCGAGTGAAATAATGGAACAACTTTTCGCTAGTAAGTGACTATATAATATACATACGTGTAGTAAACCAATCATATATGAAATTCACTTAAATTAGCTAATTATATATTTTTCTTGCATTTTTTTACTACTTGTTTTTACTGTAAAGATTAGATGTCAAAGAATTTAGATACGTCAATTTGACTTATCTGTTTCAGTAGCGTATAGTGCCATAGCTCTGTTTTATTATGTTGGCACTTAGCAGGTTTCTTACTTATAGTTTTCAACACAAGATACATTTTTTTTACGAATATGTAGGTAAATCCAAAGGTAATGGCTTAAAAACTGAGAGAATTATCTAAAAAAATGGGTAAAAATGTCAAAAAAAGTGACAAGAACAACAACATTGTTTTTCGAGATTTTAGAACCATATGCTGAAATATTTTCCAACATTGTAAGTGTTATAAAAAATCTACCTTTCTATATCTTTGTACACAGCAAGATGGTCAGGTATCTGCAGTTACCTTTATAAATTCATCCAAGAATGTTTATCTTCACCAAAAAACACCCTAAAAGCAGCTATGTCACGTTATAGCATCTTAATTTTCTTCTCACGTTCCCGTATAACGCAGACATACTACTAACTAGCTATGCATGGAAATTGAAATAAAATCGGAGTTTATTTTCCCAGCTTTCCTTCTGACGTCCAGCTTCGCTCTATTTTGGTTTCGACTTTCGATCTGTTCCATAAATTGCCTCTATTGGTCGATGTTTATCTTTTGTTTCGGCATCCGCTAATTCAATTTGGATTGCTTCGTGATTTCCGGTTCGACTCGGAAGTTTTTATGCTCTTTTTATTTTGAACGTGCTCCTGTTGCTTCCCAAATCGGATGTGCTAGGAGTAGAAGCTTTGTTTATTCAAGCTTTGTTTATACTACGGAGCTCACTATTCAATGATATTAGTATATGCTTAGTGCATTTCAGTTGATTTCAACAAATTCCGACCGCAGCGCTTCAACGGCAAAAATCAGAAATTATCAATATACAGGGTAGTCCGAATTGTATTCCGAAAACTTCGGCAGCATATTCTACAGATGAAAATATGGAAAAAAGTTTATATAAATCTATGTCCTGTAATGCTTAGTTTCGGAGATACAGGGTGAGAAGTTTCATTTTTATTTCGATCTTTTCCAAATAATTTCTGAAGTAATGTCAATATTGGGATGAAAGTTGGTGTCTGGGAGTTTTTCTACCAAAAAAAAAATTATTTGTGTCAATATGACTCCTATTTGTAGGGGGCGCCACCTACATGTATTTTAACTATTTTGAAGAGTAATAACTTTTTGTCCGTACCTGTATAAATCCTGCTGAGTGAAAAAATATACATTTCCATGTCTTTTACGTAAAGAATATCTCCTAGTAAAAATCGTTACGAGCAACCGTTGTCAAGATATTTAAAATGGGAACAGTCAATACATGTCATTATTGACAAAAATATCAACGTGTTGAGTAGATAGTAATTTGACTAAAATGATAAATTTAGGAACTTTTTATTTTTTTTTTTAAATATGTCATAAATTTTTCTTTGAAAAAATTATAATAAAACAGTTTTTCTGGCACTATTATTATATTGAAAATTATATTGAACCACTTTGAAAAATTGATGTAAGTGGATTTTTCTTCATTCAGTCGAATTTTTCGTTCATTTCCATCCAGGAAATAAATGAACCAGCAAATCAAAACAATTTTCCGAATAATCGCTCGATTTTTCAGCCATAATTCGAGAAAGCGCACAGAAAATCAAATAATCATCGAATGAGCAAAACATGAACTCTCTAAACAAGCGTTCCCGCCTGCAGTTTTTTGGCGATTTAATTAAAAAATTTCCTCTCCGAAAAGCTGAAAAATTTACGGAACCGCTTTACGCATTTAATTTAGACTTTTAAATTCGTTGCCAAAATTAAAATTTCCAGGTGTGAATTTATTGAAATAATATGTTCTCCCGCTTTTAATAAATGGTAAATTATCACCTTAATAACAGGGTGGTACGATTATAAACGAGTTTAGTCCAATTTTATAGTTCGTAAATTTGATTTATTGGTTTTCTGCTATTTCACACATTTCTATTACTTTTACCTGTATGTATGTATGCATGCAATGACTAAAGAATACAAAAACACGTAACGTCCATATACAAGCTGAACCTTACTGAAAAATTTAATTTGTGAATTTAATAACAATATTGAGGGTTATTTCTTGCCACAGATTATTGTAGTAAATTTACCATCCGTTCTTTAGTTTTACAACTCGTTCTAAAATCGCTGTGTGGCTAATTTGTGGCATGTATATGTTATTATACAGGGTGGCGCACCTCATTCGCTTCGGTTGATTATACGAAAACGGAAAGATATAGAAACAAAATATTTTATGGGCAAATGTGGGAAGGCAATGTGCATAATTTACAATTATTTTGAAATGTACAGGGCGTGTCAGAACTAACATCCGTACCAAAGTTATATTTTTTCTTATGGAACACCCGGTATTTTATTTCATTTTTTGATTCTTCGACATAAAATAAGGCATTTATTATAAGGGTTTAATATGTTTAAAAGCTTTGATTTTTGAGATATTTAAAGATATTTAAATATGCATGCTATAATAAAAAAGTTAGTCAACGTCTTGTACATTACTTTTCAGAATTAATTCTTGCGCCGACTTTCAAGCCAGAGAAATAAACTTTACTAAAAAATTTGGTTGCTTCCTTAAATGTATACAGGGGTATCAAAAATTGCTGGTCTATTTTAAATATTTATTTTACATAAACACTTTGTTATTTCAAATGCAACACTATGTATTTTTTTAAATAAGTTAAAGCAGATTTCTATGCTTTTTCAAACTATATTAGGGTTTCCTATACCTATCTGGCTCAGATTTTGAATAAAAAGCAATGTTTCAATAAAATTGTAATCAAGATGGCTGGGGTGTCGCCATGGCAATTTTCTAGTGACAGTGGCTATTTTCAAAATGGACATTAGTGTATGGACTTTATTTAAATTTATAACAGGTTATTTTTATTTAATTTACCTACAATAATACTATGGAGTGTAGAGGTAAGGAGAAATAACTCCGTGCATTAAAAAATGGTCAAAAAAAGGGAAGAATTAGGATGGCGCTGCTGTAGCAAAATTCTAAAATTTAAGACATGCGCCGAACATTTTAGAACAGATGATTCAAGACATAAATATTTGATGTGAAGCAAACGCGAAGCCGCGGGTTTAAAAAAAATACAATTTTATTTTCATGTTGCATGAAATAAATTACAGATTTTTATTCAGCAGCAATAGACTAGGCCCTTTTTTTATTGTTTCTCATAAGTTATTTCGCAAATGTCATTCAAGACGACGAAAAAATATTCTTATAGTTTAAACACCTCTTTTTACAGATTTATAACTTTTTTCATCCTTCTATTATCGCTTATAATTACTACTTACCACGTCCGCACACCTACCGATAAATCGATGACTGTCAACTGCGGCAATACCACTCCGCTACGTGCTACGACAGGCGCCGCCGCGCAGCACCGTCGGCGTCGCCCCGGTCTAGGAAGCGTAAAATATCGATAAAATGCATAATATATACTATAAAAAACATCTATTTTTTATTGTTATTTTTTCTCATATTATACACTATTGTGAACTTAAAATATTCCTTTATTAAATTTGATTGATAAAAACTAAGAGATAAACATTTATTGACTGGTACGATTTTTTCCGTATTCTATTAAGACTATTTTTATATACTATAATATTTTTAAAAACTCGGAAAAAGACAGTTTAAAACTTCGAAATCTATCTGGTGAGTGAAAAGAGATCCACAGTTTAAACTTTTATCGGGTAATTATCAACGCTGCTAAATAAAGTTGTGCCTCCAGTTGGTGACGTCACGAGATTTTTACGTCACAGCCTTCCGGCCTTGTTATTACGGTGGTTACGGTTTAGTCCAATTTTATAGTTCGTAAATTTGATTTATTGGTTTTCTGCTATTTCACACATTTCTATTACCTTTACCTGTATATGTATGCATGCATGCAATGACTAAACGATACAAAAACACGTAGGTAACGTCCACATACGAGCTGAACCATACTGAAAAAAGTAATTTGTGAATTTAAACAATATTGAGGGTTATTTCTTGCCACAGATTATTGTAGTAAATTTACCATCCGCTCTTTAGTTTTACAACTTGTTTGTAAAATCGCTGTATGGTTAATTTGCAAAAGTAAATGTAAAGTAAAGATTTCAGTTAACGTCTCCTTTTTGCTGCCAGGACTAATCTGGACGCAGCCTACTTTGTTTACGCGGAATCCGAACCGCGGTCCTCGGCCATATCATGGTCAATGGCCATGAGATATCCGATCTCATCCGGCCTCGAACTGGCGTGAATGAGCAGTGTGTGTCAATAGATTTTTTTTAATAGAGTTTCGAACCGGTCACCCGTCCATCCACTAGTATCGCCTTACGTCGCTTAACTTTGGGGTTCTAATGGGAACCGGTGTTTCGACGCAGCTAGGCCCTTGCCCTGGTTTTGTGGCATTACATGTATATAAATATATATAGAAAATCTAGGATCTAGTGGGGTTGCAGTCGGAAGGGTTTGACAAAGAATTAATACACTTTGTTAATTGTCAAGCTTTCGCAATTTATTTATTCCTTCCTCAGGACATTAACGTGGTACAGAAAAGACCTTCATAAAAAACTACATAAAAAATATGGCTCGTGTTGATAACTCCACCGTGAAGCATCGCTGACTAGTCAACCACAAAAAAGGGGGGAAGAGGACTCTTATAGGGCGGTTAAGCCACCTGATATTTATTTAGAACATTGGAATAATTAAGAGATGTCCAATTAAAAATTAAAAATTCAATTGCGTCTCAATCTCAGGCGTGAAGGCGCAAAGTGACTTTGGAGCTTCACGGTGGAGTTATCAACACGAGCCATATTTTTTAATGTAGTTTTTTATGAAGGTCTTTTCTGTACCACGTTAATGTCCTGAGGTAATAAATAAATTCCGAAAGCTTGACAATTAACAAAGTGTATTAATTCTTTGTCAAACCCTTCCGACTGCAGCCCCACTAGATCCTAGATTTTTTTTCTCACTAGTCAGTCAAGACTACTTTCTGCTAAATATATATATAAATATATATAATATATCTTTATTTATGTAAAAAATTTGCATCTCATAGTATTCATTGTAAATTTATCTTTTAAAATCGCAAACTTCTTGTAATATTACTATAGAGTAATATAACAACAAATTAAAATATTTTATTATAGTGAATTTACAATGACTTGTAAATTCACAAAAAGCGTTAGTAAATATTAACAAATTTAATACACATTTATAATAGACGTGTTTATAATTATAATCTTTATTCTAAAAGTTAATAAAAAGTCACAAAACAGAACTTATTATATATATAAGATAGGTACTCATTGCCATCTCTTCATATCTAGAGACCTGAAACGGGTAGAACAAGAACCTTACTGGAATTCTGCGCCTAAACAAAATAGGAAGAAAATCGCCATTAAATAGGTTAGGTTAGGTTAGAGTCCTCTACTCTGGTCCTCTCAATGACTAAAGAATATAAGGACATGTAACGCCCCTATTCGGGCTGCAGCAGAATTTGTGATCTTAGAGACCTTTCTTTTGGTGGCAAACAATGAGTCATCATTTGGTCACCAGCGACAATTTTGGCGATTTTTAATAGTTTGTGTAGTAAACTTTGTATAAACTTTATTACAATGGTGGTTAGTTGTCCAGCTTTCAAGTGTAAAAGCAGCAGCGAGAAGAAAGAGCCAGGAGTTACGTTTCATAGGTAAATAAACAGTCCACTCCAACTTTTTAGCGTTTTCTTATTGAATTCGATAATTATTCTTCAATTTCAGCTTAAGCCCCAAAGCCTCGTATGCCCATGTATATGTGTTCAACATTTCTTGCAATTGCTGTAACGTATTTGCAACTAGAGCGCAGTCATCAGCGTACTGAAGTTCTGTGATGAATTTTGTACGTGTTTTTGCCCTGAGTCTTTTAACGTTGAACAGACCGCCGTCGTATCTGTATCTAATGCCCAAACCTCTCTCCTGCAGTATGCTCAGTTTGCTGTCCACTATAATGGAGAGCGCTGCCATGAATATATTGAATAGGTGAGGCGCTAAGACACATCCCTGCCTAACGCCTGTGTTTGTTAGGAAGGGATTGCTCCAGTGATCCATGATAAATGACACAGAGATCATACAACAATTATGTTTACATAAAAAATCGTTAAACACACGGTAAGAGGAAACCGGGTGGAAATGGTAAATTGAAATTATATATATTTTTTTTCAACTTATATACCTTTTTTAAAATAGAAAATAAAACCGGAAAATCGCTGGAAAACGTACAGAATGGTTCAATTGAACTATTCACTTAATCTTACTGAAAGGATATGCATTCTGGCGCAGATAACCACAATAAAACGTTTTGCTGTTGTAAAAATCAGCGAAATTTCCCGGAGGACGAGCCACTTATTTTGTTCCGCCAGAGAGGATTTCCGTTTATGTTCTCTATTTATACAGAGTCACAGTATTACTAGATTTAAATTTGAGCAATTTTACAAAGAAAAAAAAAACAATCATTACTTCTTATAGTAACAGAAATAACTATTTTGTGTATTATTTTTCTATTATTTTTTTTTTATTTTTGTTACTGTTACCACGTTTCGGATGGTTGTATCACTCTCCTTTATCAAGTTGATTCTAAACCCTTATACCGGGTGTTTCTCAAAAGTGGCTCTCCCCTATAACTTTTTATTTTTTCAGATAAATAAACGAGATTTGGTACATTAGTATATGACATATATCAGGATTGATTGAAGTATTCAATTGTTTTCGGTTACTTCCTGTTTCACCGGATATGACTACAATTTTGATTTTTAAATGGCGCACTCGTTTTTTTTTAACTTTCTTCGATAGAAAATGACACTCTGGATAGAATGACATATCATATGTCAATTTTTGACATTCTCCCCTAAAAAAAATAGTATTTTAAATTTCAATTTAGAGTGCTATGGCTGTGTTAAAAACACTAATTTTTAATCAAGGAGCCTTGGAAAAATAAATTTCATCGTCTAATCCCAGATAGCACATTTACGTTCTTTTCATATGCGAAGCAAGTTACTTTGGAGAACAACAATGTTCTATTCACATTCCTTTTTTTCATTGGGAACATATATGGCACAAGAATAGCAGAGATTACGTTCCACCCTATTCAAGTGATATAGAAGTGCGTTTCACATTCCAAGATATATTCTATGACCGTGAATTATATGTTCGTAAAAGAATGTATTTAAAAATAATATTCCAATTATATGATATTCATGTTTTTAATATTCTATATTTATTATAAAAAAAAAAAATTTCATATTTTTTATTATCTACAGAGGCAAAATAAAAACAACTAATTACCACAATACACCAAAACACTTTACTTTTGCACAGGACGCGCACGTTTCGCTAACCATGTTTAGCAGCCATCAGGCAGATGGTCAAAATTTAAGTTCTGCTGATGACGCTAAGATGATTAACCAAACAAGCGTCCAGTTCAAAAGTAAATGTTTTTTTGGTATATGTTGGTGAATTAGTGTTTTAATTTGCTGTTGTAACACCAAAGATTCCAACCCTCAACTCTATTCTACTGGGGTGTCCTGTATAAGGATGCCCTGTATCAATATCCTTAAAACTATAGATATAGATACAATTTTTTTTCACTATTAGCAATTTTTTTATCTCATTAAAATCTATAGGATACCTATACAGTACATTCATATCTGGAACACACTACAAACAATTTGCTGAAATTAAATAATTTTTGGTGTGTAATAATCAAATTAACTAATAAATAGAACGGTTAAAAATAATAGGTAAGGATAAAGACGAACTTGAGTAATATATGTTTATTAATTAAAAATATTTTAGTATAACGATATACATTGAGATTCTTCTATGTCTATGTTTCTATATTCTCTTGTCTACCTTTCTGAAATAATATCAGCAGAATTATACTGTTCAAATAAATTTGCACAACTTACCTTGGTATTTTTTTTAAGCTTTCTTTTGGTTTTTTACAAGCCATATTTTTAATTATATATATAATTTCGGTTCTTTTGACTCTTGAAATTGACCTTTCATGGAGTCTAAAATATACGTTATTACAGTCTTGCAACACCCAAATATACACCTTTAAGTTTCAGATACCTAAAATTGTCTTTGGCCACTAACAATGATTTCAAACTTCTCTTCTGTTTGGCCCCATCCCAAGAATATTTTTGTTTTGCAATTTCATTGTCCAGAACCATTGCATTTTCCTTGTACTTTGTGCTCTTCCTGAACCACCAAGTCTAGATAATTCCCGAACCTAATAATTCTAAAAAAATTAAAAAAAAAAAAAAAAATTACACAATAAATGATTATAGAAGAGCCTACATAAATACCTATATAAATACTATATTGTAAGAAATTTCAGCACTGCAACTACACTTATCAGAACAGAAATTTTCAATGATACTACCAGAGATTACTACTATTTTGATGATGTACAGAGGATAATAAAAAATCACTTTGGTCTGAATCCAGTTTAATGTACAAAATTGAAGTCATATTTGCGTAACATTGACTTAATAAGATTTTGGCTCTTTTTTTTTGGTTGAATTTTAAAAATATTGTTTTAGTATTAGACCTATTTTTTTCGAGGAATCATGGTTTTAAATTCACTCACCTTAAAATAGATACTGAAAACACAAACATAACAAGAACTATTTTAACGATTCTATCCTTAAAATAATTATTGCCATCACTTATCTTTACGTTATCTCAGTGCTTTAATTATTAAAATAGTTTGGGTTTGGATGAAGCACGTTTGCACGTTTACGTTTATAGTTCACTTTTGTTTTTTATTGTTATGTATGGATGTACGATTCGAATCGATTTCAATCGAAGATCGATCTTTTTACCCAAAAAATCGATTTAAAATCTATCGAGTTTTATCAAACTATCTTTTGGGATTAATCGATCTTTTTATTTCATAATGGAAGATCGTTTTTATATACAGTTTTACAGGTTTATTTATTTGTTAGAATAAGAAACACTGTATTTTGCTTGAATATTTGTTTACAGGGGCATTCTTTATATACAACTAACATATAAAATTCCTAATTATTTTAATACACATAAACTTCAATAAAATAGTAAGAAAATATTAACAAATATAATTATTGTATTCATTTTTCATTTCGAAATCATTTTTATTCTCCTGTTATTTTTATCAGATATTATATGTTTAGAACGTGAATAGCAGATACTTAAAATCTATTGTAAACCATAATTTAAGAAGACATTCTAAGGTCATGCTGATAACATACCTTTAAATCACATTCGTAGTAGAATGTACTATTCATATGCCATACTTATTAAAAAAAGAATATACTTATAAGAACTTAGGAGGAATATTCTTAGAATGTAAATGTTCCTTTTGTGCTATCTGGGATATTTATTGTGATTTCTCCTGGTCAGTTAAAAGATGCCCAAATCGTATTTTTAATCATATCTCATTTTTTTCCAATGGAACGAGGGTGGCTCATTAGCATATTAGGAAGAAGCATTTTTTACGAAAAATTTGGTACCATACACGTAGTATTTCGAGTCAAATGGTCGTTACATTTATAAATAAATAAATAAATAATAGTTTATTGTCTAACAGGAAATCCCATATTAAAGAAAATTGTGTACACTAAAAAATTCAGAAAATTCATAATAAATGAAGCTAACATAAGCACAAATCAACAATAAAAGTACAATGCAAAATATAACAAATCTATAGGGTAATCTTAAAAAAAATAACACCTAGTATAAATTTAAAAGTGGAAGTAAAATGTTGTGTTAAGTCAGTAAATGTTATATATTATCGTCGTTACATTTATTTTTATTCTAAAAAAAAAAAAAAATTTATGTTTTTTTATATTGTTAAAATAAAACAAATTTTATATTATTAAAATTCTATTTTTTTTAATTTAAAATGAATTTTTTTTTTTTCTTATTTTTTTGATATGTCATTCTATTCAGAATGTTAATTTCTATCCAATGAGATACTGACAGTATCTTTTTACTTCATATGATAGAAAATAACATCACATTTTAAAAGTAATTTAAAAATCAAAAGATGTAGTCATTTCCGGTGAGACAGGAAGTGACCGAAAACAATTGAACGCGCCAGTCAATTCTACTTTATGTCATATACTAATATACCAAATCTGTTTTTTTTATCTAAATAATAATAAACTTATAGGGGCGAACCACTTTTGAGAAACACCCAGTATTATGTAATATATTTCCAGCTACCTAAAAATAAAACAACAATAAAAAATCTCGTAATTATTAGTTTTTCTATATTCCTTGTAAGTGTTAATAGAAAATAAGTATTTATTGTTCGAAATTAATTTTAAATATAACAATATTTCTAATTTGGAGCTTAGCTATTGTGTCCTATAAATGTCCTATACTAGATCGCTTTCAAAATGTATCACTGCCATTATTGTTCCCGTTTGACTGACCACAGTGACAATTGTACGATCCTTGACGTAACACATCACCTTTTATGTGTTTCAGACTTTCATCTGTTAGAAACCAATTCCATGCAAATACATACTAATGAATGGCTATTTGAGGGACACAAGTTATACAGGGTGTCCCAGAAATAAGTGCAAATATTTTAAGTGGTGGTAGATCTCGATAAAAGAAACATATTTTCTCTTTATCGTTTTTCAAATAAGTCCAAAATAACGGAGTTATTTTACTTTGAAAATTTCCAAAATAAATAATTTTTTGCAAATTTTGAGAAACCAACTGAGATCTTTCTGGATTTCTTTCTTGTAAATTTAATCTAATACCCTATGTTGACATTATTATCAACAAATTATGTTGTTTAACGAAAAACTAAAAAAAAATCCAAAAAAAAAATTCAAAAAATTCGAATTTCTCAAAAATAAGAATTTTCGGCGAAAATAAAAACTTCAATAGGCGTGTTTCTGGGATTGAATATACTACCAGTTAAAATATTTGCACTTATTTCTGGGACACCCTGTATATAACATAAAACTTACATTCTATAAAGCACTAGAGCTCTGTATACAGGGTGTTTCAAAACAAATGCGAAAAACTTCAGGGGGTGATTCCTTGTTCAAAATAAAGGGTAGTTTGCTTCATAAAGGTTGGGTCAAAAGTCAACCATTAGGGAGATATTGCAGTACAAATTTGGCGGAAAAATAATGTTTTTTATTTTTTATCTTGAAAACGAAAAGAGATAGCCTAATAAAATTTTATGGAAGCAATACTGTTATGAAAACACACTTTCTGTAATTTTTTCAACTTTTTTTAAAATGAGTGGAAAGTGTTGAAATAAACTACCCTATCATTCTTGTTAAGGAAATTTAAAGAAAATCTTATCAAACACATGAAAAAAAAATAAACTGCAGGAATAGTATAAGTTATTGTAAACT
>NW_022145740.1:892655-1001130 GCF_002938485.1 Sitophilus oryzae
GTTGTTACTGTTACCATGTTTCGGATGGTTGTATAACTCTCCTTTATCAAGTTGATTCTAAACCCTTATACCGGTGTTTCTCAAAAGTGCTCTCCCCTATAATTTTTATTTTTCAGATAAATAAACGAGAATTGGTACATTGTATGACATATATCAGGAATGAATCTGAAGTATTCAAATTGTTTTCGTACTTCCTGTTTTCACCGGAAATGGACTAGCAATTTTGATTTTTAAAATGCGCGAGCGTTTTTTTACCTTCTTCGATAGAAAATGACACTCTGGATAGAATGACATATCATATGTCAAGTTTTGAAAAAAAGAATAAATAAAAAATATAGTATTTTAAATTTCAAATTAGAGTGCTTGCTAACAACACTTAATTTTAATTCACCAGGGAGCCTGGAAAAATAACAGTTTTTCAATCGTCCTAATCCCAATAGCACATTTACAGTCTTTTCATATGCGAGCAAGTTTACTTTGGAGAGCGAGACAGAGTGCGGTATTTCACGGATTCTTTTTTATCATTGGAACATATATGGCACAAGAATAGCAGAGATTACGTTCCACCCTATTCAAGTGATATAGAAGTGCGTTTCATATTCCAAGATATATTCTATGACCGTGAATTATATGTTCGTAAAAAGAATGTTTTTTTAAAAATGTTTTTTTTTTTTTTTTTTTTTTTTTTTTTTTTTTTTTAAATAATTCTATATTTATGCTTTTCACATATGTTTTCAATGTATGATTCTTTCTTTCAATTGAGTTTAATATCGAAAAATAAAAAAAAAAAAAAAAAAAAAAAAAAAAAAAAACACAATACACCAAAACAACTTTACTAGTTTGCACAGAGCGGGCGTATCGCTAACCTAATGCATGGCGCACGCAGTGGCAAAAAATTAGAGTGATATATCAATTCTGTCTATTGAGCGCCATATAGATGAAATTAACCAAACAAGCGTTCGCAGTTAAAAGTAAAGTGTTTTGGTGTTTTTGGGTGAATTAGTGTTTTATATTGCTGTTGTAACACCAAAGATTCCAACCACTAACTCTGTATCTACTGGGTGTCCTGTATAAGGATGCTCTGTATCAATATCCTATAAACTATAGATAGGTAGATACAATTTTTTTCATATTTTAAGCAAATTTTTTTTTTTTTTTTTTTTTATAATTTTAATTAATGTAAGATTTTTAGCGTACCAATTTGCTGAAATAAATAATTTGGTGTGTAAATAATCAAAAATTAACTAATATAGAACGTTAAAAATAATAGGTAAGGATAAGACGAACTGAGTAATATATGTTATTATTAAAATGATTTAAATATTTTATAGAGTACACTACTAGTTGATTCGGAATCTAGAATCTTTCTATGTCTATGTTTTTATATTCTCTTGTCTACCCTTCTGAAGTAATATCAGCAGAATTATACTGTTGAAATAAATTTGCACAACTTACCTTGGTATTTTTTATTTCTTTCTTTTTGTTTTACAGCCATATTTTAATTATATGAGTAATTTTTTCGGTTTTCTTTTGAACTCTTGAAAATTGACCTTTCTGGAGCTAAATATAGTGTTTATTCACAGTCTTTGCAACACCAAATATCTTAAGTTCAAATACCTAAAATTGCTTTTGGCTACTAACAATGATTTCAAAGACTTCTCGTTCTGTTTGGGCCCCCTATCTCCAAAATATTTTTGTGCAATTTCATTGTCCAGAACCATTGCATTTTCCTTGTACTTTGTGCTCTTCCTGAACCACCAAGTCTAGATAATTCTCGAACTTAAAATTCTAAACATACCTTTCCTTCTTTAAAAATACACAAATATGATTATAGAAGAGCCCTACATAATACCTATATAAATAACTAATATTTGTAGATAAAATTTCACGCAACTGGAACTACAACTTACAAGAACAAGAAATCCTTTCAATGATACTTACAGAGATTTACTATCTACTAGTTGATATGTACAGAGGAATAATAAAAACTCACTTTGGTACTGGAATCCAGTTTAATGTATAATATTGAAGTCATATTTGCGTAACATTGACCTAATAAGATTTTGGCTCCCTATTTTTTTTGTTTGGTTTGAATTTTTAAAAATCATTTTTTTGGAGGTAAAACCTATTTTTTTTTTCGAGGAATCATGGTTTTAAATTCACTCACCTTAAAATAGATACTGAAACACAATACATAAGAAGAACTATTTTTTTTTTTTTTTTTTTGTAATAATTATTTGCATCACTTATCTTTACGTTATCTCAAGTAGTTTTAATATTAACAATAGATTTTTGGATGAAGCACGTTTGCACGTTTACGTTTATAAGTTTCACTTTGTTTGTTTTTTTTTATTGAGGTATGTTTATCGGTATGTACGATTACGAATTCGAGATTTCAAGTCGAGAGATCGAATCTTTTACCCAAAAATCGAATTAAAATCTAATCTGGAGTTTTAATCAAAGGCATATCTTTTGGTATAATCGATATTTTTTTTCATAATGGAAGATCGTTTTTATTTATACAGTTTTAACGGTTTATTTATTCGTTAAATAGAAACACTGTATTTGCTTGAATATTTGTGTGTGTAGGCAGGTCATCATAGTTATGCACGTAACCATATGAGAAAATTCGCCTAATTATTTAATAGCATAACTTCGAATGCACGTACCGGAGTAGTAAAAGAAATATACAATAATCAGTAATTTAATTGGTATTTCATTTTGTGTCAGTTTCGGAAACGAATGGATGTTTAGTAGTTGTATATTGTTGAGCATGCTGTACGAGGGTTTGTATTTTTATTCAATATTTTTATTTTTTAATGTATAAATGTACTTTTTCATTCTACTTAAATCTATTGTAAACCATAATTTAGGAAGACATTCTAAGGTCATGCTGATAACATACCTTTAAATCACATTCCTAGTAGAATAATATCCATTATGCTATATTTTTAAAAAGATATACTTAAAGAACTTAGGACAGACAATTTCTAGAATGTAAATGTCTTTTGTGGCTAATTGTCTGGGATATTTTATAATGAATGTTCACTGGTACAGGTGGTTTGTTGCTGTATAGATTGCGAGGCGAGAGGTTGCCACTCAATCGGGTATTGTTTAAATGAGGTATCGTCGTATTACATTATTTTATTGATATTGTTCACCCCGGAAATTGGAAGCGAGAGGCCGGTTCGGGCTCATCTGGGTCGTATGTTAGTATTAAGGAAGAAGCATATTTACTGCGAACGTTGGGTATCCGCGAATAACACGTAGGTCATTTCCGAGTCAGAGATGGTCGTCCCTTATTTATAATAAATAAATAAATAATAGTTTATTGGTCTAACAGGAAACCCCATTATATATGATATATCTGTTATGTGGACCATAAAAAGCATTCAGGAAAATTCAATGAGAGTAAATCAAATGGGCACAGCTAAACATAGAGGCACCAAGTATCATAAAATAAAAGGTACAGATCGTGAGCTAGCAAATGACTATAGAACAAATCTAAGTAGTGAGGGTAATCTTTCGACAGAAAGATAACGACCTAGACTAAATTTTAGTGTTAACAAATGAGTGTTGTGTTATAGATTTCGAAGATGGAGAATGTTAGGATATATTGAGATTCGTCTGTTATCTGATTATTTTGTTATTTTATCAGCTTTTAATCAGTTGTCGGTTATGTTATGTCAAATAATTGTGAAAATAGTGTGTGTCCGTGAGCTGCCAGCTGGTTTATTAATGTTTTTTATAATTATTAAAAATTCTATCTATTTTGAGTCTGTCTAATTTTAATGACCATTCGAACTGTTGACAAGATATATTGATATGTTGAGCTAATCTATTGCTGCACTGAGATGATTAATTTCTATATTATTATTGCGGAGATACTTGATTGACAGTCATCTTTTCTAACTTCTATATGATAGAAAATAGACATCACATTTAAAAGTTATATAATTGACAAAATGCAAAATTCAGGAGCATGTGAAGTCCATGTCCGAAGAGTATCTAGTGGAAGTGAGACCGAAAACGACTTGAACGCGCCCAGTCAATTCTCTATCTCATTATGTCGCATATATACTAATATACCAAATCTGTATTTTTTTGAGGAAAATGAATTGAGGAAGAAGGACTGGTAGTTATAGGCGTGGGCGGGTCGTGTTCGAGCACTTTTGCGAGAGACACCCGTTATTATGTAATTATAAGTTGTCCGATTCCAGGGCTGAATCGATTGAAAGAATAAAACACAAATCAATAGCCAAAATACTCCGAGAGTACATCTTAGTTTTTCTATCACCTCGTGAAAACAGTTGTTCTATATTGAAAATAAGTATTTGACGTGCGGTTACGGCGTATCGAAAAGTTAATTTTCAATATAACAATTATTTAATTTGGCACAGCTCCTTCAGTCCGGTATACTTAGCGGTTTGGAATATCAATAGCATGTCATACTGATCCATTATCATAGATCGGCTCTGTATCGAAAAGCTTCACTGCCATGTTTGGGGGTATCCCGTTTTGAGACTGATCCACAGTGACCAATTGTCACGTAAGGACATAGATATCTTGACGTACACAGTCATTCAGTATCACCTTTGTAATTGTGTTTCAGACTTTCATCTGTTAGAAACCAATTCCATGCAAATACATACTAATGAATGGCTATTTGAGGGACACAAGTTATACAGGCTTGTGTTCCGCAGGAGATCGTCCCCAGAATTTAAGTGGTGGAGAGAGTCATTTTAAAAAGATGGTGTAGATCTCGATAAAAAAGAAACATATTTGTTTCTGTTTTTTTTTTTTTCTGAATATTTATGTCTAATACGCGACACGTTTCACATTCTGTGACGTGGCGTAATTTTTTGCTATAAATTTTGAGAAACCATGGATCTTTTCTGGATTTTTCTTTTCTTTAAGATTTAATCTAATACTCCATTATTTGCCATATTATCAACAATTTATGTTTTTTAACTAAAAACTAAAAAAAAATTCCAAAAAAATCAAAAAATTCGAATTTTCAAAAAAAAAATTTTACGCGAAAAAAAAATTTTTTTTTTTTTTTTTGTTGTTTTGGGTTGAAATATACTACCGTTAAAATATTTGCACTTAATTTCTGGGACACCCTGTATATAACATAAACTTACATTTACATAAAAGCACTAAGAGCTTCTGTATACAGGGTGTTTCAAAACAATGCGAAAAACTTCAGGGGTGATTCCTTGTTCAAATAAAGGGTAGTTTGCGTTATAAACGTTGGGTCAAAAGTCCAACATTAGGAGAGATATATGCAAGTAACAAAGTATGGCGGAAAAAAAATAATGTTTTTATTTTTTATCCTGAAAACGAAAAAAGAGATACGACTATAAAATTTTATGGAAGCATTACTGTTAGAAAACACATTTCTGGTAATTTTTTCAGCTTTTTAAAATGAGTGGGACGGGTTGAAAATAAACTCCCCTTATCATTCTTGTTAACGAAAATTTAAATGAAAAATCTTATCACACATGCAAAAAATAATTTTGGATAGTTTAGTTTGTTTAGAACTTTTCTATTCTTGTATTTTTTTTGATAAAACTCACCGATTTGAAATTAAAAAATAAAAATGTAAAAAAATATATATTGAACATCCTGTAGAATTTAAAACATTTTTCTGAAATAAAGATATTAAATGTATTTTAAAAAAAATTTTTTTTAGGAAAAAAATCTTAAGTCGGCCGCTGTTACTTTTAGGATGTTCCTAATATTAATTTTATTTTGCACATTACTTCTAGCTGCAATAACGTTTATTACTACGATTGATTATTATTTATCAGAGATATCACTAGATTTCTTAATCTAAAAATGTTTGTCCTGAAGTGATAATGCCTTTACACTTTTATTTTTTACAATGAAAAAAAAAAAAAAAAAAAAAAAAAACAAGAGGTAAAAAAGTTTCTAAACAACTAAACTACCAAAATTAAAGCATTTGCATGAGTTTGAATAAGATTTTTCTTTAAATTTCGTTAACAAGAATGATAGGGGTATTTTATTTCAACCCCTTCACTCATTTTAAAAAAGTAAACACAAATTACCTGAAAGTGTGTTTTCATACAGTAATGCTTCCATAAAAATTTTATTAGTCTATCTCCTTTCGTTCAAAAGATAAAAAATAAAAACATTATTTTTTCGCATCTTTGTCCGCGAATATCTCCCTTACTTTATGGTCGACTTTTAACCCAACGTTTATAAAGCCAACTACCCTTTATTTTGAACAAGGAATCACCCCCTGAAGTTTTTCGCATTTGTTTTGAAACACCCTGTATAATAGTTATTTATAATACTAGTGTGTTATCTTATCTCAAGTGACTTACATGTCATAACACGCGAGTGCCATACCAAATTTTATCCAACAGCAGAACTGTTTCATGTCCAATCTCTAAAGAATAATTGATTTAAAAGGATCTATACCGGGTTGCATCGTCGAGCGGGACATAGGAAATCCCATGTAAATTTTAATGGGGTCAATTATTGGCTTCCCTAATTATTTTAGAGAATAATTCTATTTAGCTTTATTGAAGAGCACTAAAACCCACATTCAAAAGAATAACTTTAGATATTTTTGATTAGCCCAACTGGTGCTCATAAGTAAATACAAGGCCATAAGAAAGGAGAAATATTTAAAAAGAAATCGGCGATAACTCGTAAACGAGCTAATCAAAAATATCTAAAGTTATTCTTTTGAATGTGGGTTTTAGTGCTCTTCAATTAACCTAAATAGAATTATTCTCTAAAATAATTAGGGGAAGACAATAATTGGACCCCATTAAGAATTTACATGGGATTTAAGCAAGTTTCAGTTTTACAAGAAATTGATACATCAAGAAAGATCTTCCGCAAGTATTTGGGCCTACAACATCCTGAAGCTCATACACTGGCCATTTATGAGAATATATCCCGCTAACATACTGGCAAATGCAAGGAGTCAAACAATTGAACAAACGGTAAAAATGAAGCGACCGGAGGATGGTGATCTGCAACGGTTGCGGAAGAATATATCGAAGAGTCCTTCAACAATAAAATAGAGACTACGAAAAAGATTCAAGGTGCTGTAGGTGTTCCAGAACGAGCAGTTGTAATGGCAGAGCCTATTTCAAGCAGTGGAGGGACAGCATCTGGACGCATACAAGGTTTTACAGTTTCTAAATCTACAAAAAAATCATTCTTATTTAATGTTAATTTAAATTAATAATTGAATTAGTAATTTATGGATAAAGCTTAATAATTTCTATAAAATGGTGTGGCTTAGTTATAGTAAAAGTTATTATTAAAAGAACACACTATATTGTAATTTATATACATGTGAGTAATGTCTGCATAAGTAGTGGATGTTGGATAAAAAATCTTATAAAGTTCTAATACTAAGGACAAGCAAAAACCAGATGTTAACCTACAGTACTTTTACATTATTTATTTAAATGCCCATCTAATATTTTTAAAACCTTCTACTTATTTTTAATTTAACATTAGAAACCATTTTATAGATTATTGAGGAAAGTAGGTGAGTAAAGAAGCAGGCCCTAGTGGATTTAAAGTTTAGGATAGCATGTTAAATTCTTCTAACATTTTCCATATAACTTATGCAAAAGACTTTCTCTTTGCCCTTTCCTCTTAGCGTGAATTTCGTAGATTTTGGTGAGGCGCTGTTTGCTTGCTTTAAAATTCTTCAAAATAACTATGCGGTATCGAAGAAGAAAGTTTTCTTTTTCTTGTAAAAGTTGCCGTGCAGGTAAAATATATTCTCGTTTCACTTTTCTGTCGAATATATCGTTCGTGTCGAGGCATGGTAAAAGAGAAAATGCAGTTTTCTAAGAGTTTAACAAAGAATATTTGAGAAAAATGTGTTATAAGTCGACACATGAAGTATACAAAATGTTATATTTTTACTGAAAACGTTTTTTTAATAGGTAAATTTTAGCATTAATAAGAATCATTATTGTATTAAGAAAAAAAAAAAAAAAAAAAAAAAAAAAAAAAAAAAATGTTAAATGAAAAAAAAAATTTTTTTTTTTTTTTTTTTTTTGAAAAATTCAAAATTTTTTTTTTTTTTTTTTTTTTGTTTATATAAATTTATGTATATGCCAAGTATGAAATTTGGTTTGCTAAGTTGTTTAATCACATAATAATAATAAAAATTAGGAACAAATTTAAACAATTATATTTTACTATAAATAATTTAAAAAAAAAAAAAAAAAAAAAAAAAAAAAAAAAAAAGTTATGTTTTTTTGTAATGGAACATCCTATTAATACAAATATACAGACCGGACCACGGTAGTAGTAACATAGGCAAAAACCGGACGAATTAGCGTTAACCCGTCCGCCGGATAAACAAGCAGCAAAAAATACGAATAAATAAAAATAATTAAGATATGTGAAGAATTTTCATAATTTGTATTTATTCGTGTTATTAATAGTCAAAACGAATACATAGATTCTCGCGACAGTTCTCGTGTAAAATTTATTTTTTAAAGTAATAATGGATCGTTTACGAGTTGTGGAGAAAATTTCAATTGTAAATGGTATTTCCAAAATAAATGTCTTTATTCGGATATACAAACAATTTTGCCACAAACTTTTGTAAACAGGCCACTTCCATCTTTAATCTACGATATCAAAAGTATAATAATTTTGAAACCACATGGTTGCAGTGTCCCCGCCAAAACAACAAAAAAGTATGTGTGTGTTGATTTATGAAGAACAGGAGTTAAAGGAAGTGTTCATTTGTGCTACCGCGGATCAAAATTCCACTTTTTCAAGTAATCAAATTGCTGGTTGGTTGCCCTGCCCACAATTCTCGAATTGTTCAAGAATATTTGAACAATATTTCCTCCCACCGTTTAGGTTCAGAGGATATGAACTATTTTGTGCCCGCTAGATCACCAGATCTTTCTCCCAATGATTTTTTTTCGTGGGGTTATGTAAAATCCAAAGTGTGTGGTCATAATAGGGCTAATATTGTGATAGAGCTTCAAGTAAAAATAGGTGAGGCTTTCCAAACTATTAGCCCTAATTTGTTAGCCAATGTCAGACGGGGATTTTACGACCGCCTAGTTTTCTGTCTAGCACAAGAAGGTGGTCTTTTTGGGAACACTGTTAAAACTTTTTTATTTAATTTTAGACTAATCAATTTTAGTTTTTTTAGTATTTGAATACTTTCTGGTGCGCATTTAAGTATGCGAGGACCCATACCCGCGAAAAAGCGACATGCTAGATGCGATGTGGTACGGCCGAGTTCAATAACCTGCCTAATCATCTTGTCAACACGTAAGTCTATAGTTTAACCGGCGTTGCAAGGTTGCAAGGACGTTCGAGGGCCGAGGCCGAAATGAGATCTTATCAGTTGGCCAACTATTTTATGGATAATTGTATAGTTTAGTTATGGACGCTTGCGGAATAGATACAAAGATGACCAAATTAGTTATAGAGAAAGAAAAAGATTATTATGTGTCAAGGCATATGGGTTGTTTGGTACAGTTATTGTACATATTTTATGAACTATAAATCTCTTTCCCGTATGTGAAGGCATAGGGGCACAATTGATACATGAAAGAGCGGACTCACATAAATAATAAATTTAGACTAATGCAATATTTTTTCTCGGCGCGTAGGATAGATAGGTAAATGCATTAAAGGGAATAATTAATTAAATCATTAGGTTCCAAAACATAATAACTCGGGTTTAATCGGATCTGCTGATACATTTTTCTAAAATTTAGGCTATTAAGACTTATATTTTTTATGATTATTATTTGTTTAATTAACAACTTAGGACAAAGAAAAAGCTTGCATGGTATCCACCGCCAACAGGCGTAAAAACAAATGAATCCAAGGCGTTGCCAAATATTTATTGGGATAAGTTTTTATCGTTTGAATATTGTTGTAAATAATAATTATCATTTAATTAGTGCTAACTTATCAAAGTTCACAACACGGCTAAATTTCAACAAAATCAGCCAACGGATCTTTGAGATATTAATAAAAAAGGTCTATTAGAAAACACTTTGACACCCTGTATCTTTAAAATGATACATTTCCGGACACATGTTTATATGAACTTTTTACCTTAAAAACACTCAAAGAATCACCTCCTGAAGTTTGGCCAGATACTTAATTAACACCCTGTATTTAAAAATGGCTAGCTAGTGATTTAGTAAGCTATGTTTATTTTAATGGGAAAAAATACATTTCATAAAAAATTAAAAAACTCATAATACAAATACTATACACTAATTAATTAATTTTAAATGTATCTAAATAGGCACTTTAATAATTGAAAAATGGACAGGAGCACTTAAAATCCCTTCATAGAATATACCAAATATGCAAAAACAACTCCAATAAAAAAACCACAAATGACACATTAAAATCTGCATTATCTGAAATCAAACTATACCTAAACGGCTAATAAAATAATAGTGACAAGACTAAATAAAAGTTACAAGACGCCGACATCGATAACGCCATGAGAAGTTTTTAATAATTTTATTATTCCGAGTTATTATTACATAAGTTGGTTTTACAATTATTGTAATACAGTAGCATTCCTTCAAATAAATTTTTATTTAAGTATTGTTAATATAGTCATATTAATGATTATAGCCCGTATGATATCTAAAATAAAAAATCAAGCGTGTTTTTATCAGAATTATTAAATGATTAAGTAGAAATAGTTAATATTTATTAACTTCGTAAGTGTTATATTTTAATATAATCATGGATTTAATAATAAAATAATTATCTTAAGTTTAAATTGTGGTAAACTTGTATGAGTTTTAATCATTTATATTTAAAATTTTAGGGAAGACAATATAGATTTTAGGCAGGAGAACTCAAGGGAAGGACTCTGTAATTAGTAATTAAGACGTTACAATTTTTTTTATTTGCCATTTTTTTTGTTGTTCACGTTGCACTTTAACTCTTCGTTGTGTCACACACAATCTGAATTTCGGATATGATGTAGAACTGATAAATTGGACCAAATATATTTATTGCAAGGTATGCAAAGATATATTTTTGTTAACTTTGCAAATACTTAAGGCATGCAATAATTTTAAAAAAATTTGACGTGAGATTACTTCATAATTCTTGGAAGTTTTGAATGTTAAAGATTTGAATTATTATGGGTCTGTTTTGTTTAAGAAGCTCACAAATAATTTCAAAAACTCAACTATCAAAATATAATGGTAGCAAATTTTTAAAAATATGCGTAGGTATAATGTTCTATATTAATTGGACATACTGAATGTAAACTCTGTAAACTATGTATAGGGAAATTAAAACAACTTTGGGTGCACGTCATCAATGACACCATGCGTCGTCTTATGGAGTTTGCTGGTGGTCGTATTATGATGTGCAACCAAAGTTATTTTAATTTCCCTATAGGTATAGTTGCTGCAATCGATAATATATTTTGCTGCTTATTTTCATCATAACAAAATCCGTTATGATGAAACCGTCAATACCGCTACTCATATTATGGGCACCTATGTATCTTAAATCTCATAATGATGTTTCAAATACATAGGTACATACTATGAGTAGTGGTTGTGACGGTTTTTTATTAGGTATGATGAAAAGAAACTGCAAACTAAATTATCGTTGAAGCCAACTATAAATTAATTTATTTTTATCTACAGTAAATATGCATGGTAGGGGTTCAAAATATGCCTATACTGTGAGGCAACTCAATTCGAGTATAAATTAACATTTACATTCCAAGTATCTTCTTGGTCTACCGGCACCCCGTTCACCCTTATTCGATCATTTCTATAAAAAAATATTATGATTTATAACTTTTAATTTTTATTGTGAAAATTGGTGAAAAGTAATTTTTTTGTACGGCGAATTTAAATTTTATGGGCCATCCATAAATTACACTTTAAGTTCGAATATTGGTTAAACCTAGGAATACCCAGGTAATAGCCCGAAATATGCAAAAGAGGGAGTGAGTTTAGGTTAGATTAGAATTTGGTTTTAGTTGGTTTTGCATTAATAAAAATATAGACCTAATCTAAACTTAATCTAAACTGACCACCTTTTTTGCATAATTCGGGCTCCTACGTGGGTAGGGGCCCGTCATAGTGTCGTGACCGTGATCGTGACCATTCACGAATCCGCACACGTTCATTTCCATCATTAATATTTTCCTAACTAAATTCTTCATTTTTACAAAAAAGCCATCACGATAAAAATCAAATTGTGTTGCGAACGGTTTACTTGTTCATTATACGTATCTGGAATGTATTTGTGAATGGCGATTAGCGATACGTTTACGTTAAGGTGCGTATTCACTATCCGAACAAACGAACGAGCGAACGAGCGAACGAATGGAATTCCGTATAATGGAATCCGTATATTATAAGAATTCCGAACGCATGCGGCCGTTCGTTCGTTCGTTTGCTCGACCATCCGTTTCGAGTCGGATCCGGTTCGTTCGGTTCTAAAATTCGGTCCCGTCCGTACTACTACCGAACGAACCAACGAATGTTCGTTCGTTCGTTCGGATAGTGAATACGCACCTTTAGATTGCCTGTGTGCTGACGTCACGAATATCAAAGTGCTTTCCAAACAAGGTTTAGTTCTTTTATATTTCTATTGAGCTCTTCCAAATGACGTCACAAGTTAATATAAAATGTAAAAAAAACAGGTGACTGCCGACAACCGCCGACTTGTGTCTGGTATTTTCAATACGCCTATGATGGTTGCGCATGTTGCAAAATCTGTGAATTTTTTGAGTTTAGAGAATTTATTTATTTTTAGTTTTGGCTTGGATTGGTTACCTTAAATGAAGGTAAACACTTAAAATAATAAATACTCGGCACTCCTCGCGTCGCATTCCTAGTCTATCAAGCGGAACTGCAACTGCGTACTGCCTGACCATGCCTGACCAGCCGACTAGCCGGCAGTGAATCTCGACCTAAACAAGGATCTTGAGTACGAACGCAAATCGGGTAAACGTAAATTCGTCCGGCAACTTGCTATGTTACTAGTAGCCTGGTCTTCTCTGTATATACCTATTAATACCTAAAGAATACATTTTAACTTTGAATAAAAGCTGCCTCAATTGCAATTTACTTAGTGTAGCCTAATATCTATTGACTATAACCATTGTACCTTAAATCAAATTAATTAATAATTAAATCAACTTAACCCGAAAAGTTATACAGAGTGAGACAAAATTAATATTAAATATTGGTAATTTTTAAAAGCAAGTTATACTGTTTTAAATGGAACACCCAGTATATTATATTTAATGGAGAATTTATGTCTCTATAAAATAGTGTTGAGTTTTTTCCCAGATATTTAATTTTTTTATTATTTTAGTATCAGTAAATTATTGTTATTTGGTAAAATCTAGTCAGCTGTGATATGTCTGACGTTACGACAACTTAGCTGTTAAATTAGTTCAACTTTAACAAGTTATGATTTTGTGTCATCTCAAACGAAAAAAATCTCAGAAATTTGCCGAAAATGTAAACTTATAGTACAAAATAGAGAGTTGATACGATTCTAATAAAATTAGTGAATTCAGGGTGCATTTATCAAGTAATTATGCTCCTGATTTAGCTACGCCTGACTTATAATGGGGATATGTTAAACAGATTGTAAAGACAGTATTTAAAAAACTCCACCAACATTAGTCAGCAACATGAAAGAAAGGATTGTGGGTACTTTTCGAAGTATAACTCCACATATACCTCTTGAAGTGTGTAAAGATGTTTTGTAAAGAGCATCATTTTATGCGCTAAAAAATAAAAGCAAGCATCTAGAGCATTTGATTTCATCCAAATAATTTTTTACATAATTATACCTTTACATATCACGTTCTAATTCTGTAATTATTAAAAAAAATGGCGCCCAGTTGGCTTAGAAAGGACGATCGATGACATCTCCCATATAATTTTACATAATATAAAATGACAGCGATCTTCATTTCATAGCCATCGCTGGCGCCGTTTTTATTCGATCATACGGTATTTAAAACGTGTATCTTTTTACTACCGTTGAATATTTTACTCAACATTCTGTAATTTTTGTTAAATTAACGTTAGACATATCACATTCTCGTAAATTTTATCAAAAACACAGTTTTAATGTGCAACTTTTTTTGGGAACACCTAGTAAAACTTTCTCTAAATAATCTTTTAAAGAATGCTTTAAATTAATGCCCCAAAATTTCTAATTTCTCCCCTTCTTATTCAATCTTTTGATGACATCATCATAGAAAAGGTCACCTTGATGAATATCTGTTATCGAATGGGACATAACAGAGTTAGCATAGTGTGTTAAGATACACGCACACTACCCTGAGCCGCACGCGCCGCATCGACCGAAGAATAATATTGTTTGTGTTACTTTCAATGAAGATGCGCACACTAGCCAGAGCCGCACGACGAAAATGCGGTCGAATCGCATCGACGAAAATGCAGGCAGCATTGTTGGGCCAGAATGATTTTCGGTAAATGCGGCTAGTGATGCTGACGTCACACGCAATAAAATTCCTTTCACTCTACTTAGGTAGCCGAAGAGGAGATTAGAAATTCAATATGCTAAGAAAGTTGGCAAATTTTTCATGGCGCATATTGAAATATTGGAAAATTTTTAGTTCATCTTCAATTAAATATGGAAATAATGTAGATTTTTGCAAATATGGTGAACCTTATAACTATTCTTTCTCGTGATTTCTTCTTCTTCTATTAGCAAGAAGCTCATAATTATTTCTTGTTCGTTGTCATTCATTGTCGAGAAATAAAAATAAAAAAATACGCTTATCACCGCAGACAGGACTCCGGAAGCAACTGAGGAGAAATTCGATTGGCAAATACGGGTGTAGTAGGGATAAAAAGAAACAAAATAGCACGACAAGAAAAAAAAGTGCGATTCGTGCGGCGCGTGCGGCGAGTGCGGCGCTGGTCAATGTGCGCGTACTTTTACGCTGATGATGCAGCCATTATCGCGGAGACAGAGGACGTATACAGAGACAGCTTCATAAATTCTATCAAGTAAGCCGAGAATTAAATATGATTATCTCCACAGAAAAAAATAAATGCTTAACTTTTTCTAAAGAGCAGGTAAGATGCAAACTGGTAGTAGAAAACAAAATTATTGAGCAAGTATCACAGTTCAGATACCTAGGAATAAATATGTCGCACTACCACTATCTATAACAGATGCGAAAGAAAGCGACTGCATCGGAAACCGTTCGGCAAACCCGACACGCCTATTGAGTGGTGTAAATACACCAGTCGTTTAGTCCGGAAACCCATGCTGTGTCGTATTCGCTTGCTGGAGTGACATAGTGCGTGGTTATATGTTTCTTTTTAATAAAGCGTGTAGGATTTTTGTTGAACTTTTGAACTGTTATTTCTAAGTTTTGGTAATTTGTATATATTATTTAAAATGGGATACAAATGTGTTTATTTATAAGGAAAAAAAAGATATTTATAGTATAAAAAATTAATTTATTTAACAAAATTTAATTAACAATGTGACAAAATAGTTTGGTTGGTTCTATCGGACTTTTTTCGACTATATAAATCTTTATTTGTAAACTTTAATACATCAAATATTTTCAATCTAATACATCATTTAATGATGTAAATAAGAGGAAATTTCTCACACGGGTGGTCAAATTTTATAGTTTTCATTATATCAAACAGCCTCTGAGAAATGTTTTCAACTCCAAAATGCCTTTAATTATGTTTGACTACATTATTAAAAAGGGTCTTCAAATACATCAATGTGATATTTGTCTAAAATTTGCAAAAGAATCCGAATCTCTGGATAACCCGAAATTATTTACCCATTTAAAAGCCTTTGATCATGAAAGTGGAAAAATTTGTTCATTTTATTTACAGGCTGGAAAAATTATTTATATTAAATTTTGATGAGTTTTGCACTGAAGAAAACATTAAAGGCTGTTTGATATAATGAAAACTATAGAATTTGACCACCCATGTGAGAAATTTCGTCTTATTTACATCATTAAATTATTTATTAGATTGAAAATATTTTATGCATTAAAGTTTACAAAAAATAAAGATTTATATAGTCGAAAAAAGTCCGATAGAACCAATAGAAAAGTAACTATTTTGTCACATCTTTAATTAAATGTTATAAATAAATTAATTTTTCATACTATAAATATCTTTTTTTCCTAATCTCCTACGAACTGATATAATATGACGAGCAATCTATTAAATTACTGTGAGATTATATGCCTCGATAATATATTGGTGCAGATTATTTTCACCCAAACAAATAATAACCCAAACTATACATTGATGCGGATTGTCTATGAATTCTTTCTGAAGGCCACAGAAACCTGAACGCGGAATTCGGTGTTCTTTCGCATCTATTATGGGTAATTTGTGGCACTACCACGATCCAGAGAAAGATCTGAGAAGCCAGATAAAGAGAGCAACGGCCATATCAGGATGTGTGAGACAAATTAGTGTGGACAAACCCCTTCATGCGAACAGATACCAAAATTAATATTTATATCGAGAGGAAACAAACAAGACCAAAAGCATGGTAAGAGTCACTGAAATGAATCTAAGAACCATAATGATGAAAACTAGAAGAGACAGAATTAGAAACACAAATATGAGACAACAATGTGGAATACAGGACGTAGTGAGATGGGGTAGGCAAAGAAAAAAACAATAGTTCGCATACGTAAAACGCATGGAAGAAAAAACAGGCTACCATGCATAGCTCTTAAAGGGAAACCCATGGGTAAGAGACAGCCGGGAAGACGTCCAAAATGATGGAAAGGCAGTTGGCAGTCCATCTCCCAAGAGCTCCTACAGAGACAACATTAAAATTAACAGATCGACTAGATCTCAAATAAGTAAAAGAAAAAAAGATGCTCCCAAAATTTCATTTAAATACAAATAATTGTCATTCTCCTTGGAGTCTCCGCGTAGTACGAGGGGCGCCACCCTGTATATGCGGAAAACGATATGCCAATGATCTAATTAACTATTCTAAAATAACGTTTATATTAATAACCTGAAAATTGAATTACAGCATGATGATTAGACGGTTCGGATGCGTTCGTAACAGACCGCGCGCGTCCGTACAGCAGACGTTCTCTGTTTCTGACGAATGAGTTCTAGTGCGCCAGCTTGATCATTGGACATTAGTCAAATTAATTTGCCTTAACCGACAAAGTTCCGGCCCGGGAATTACTGGCCTCTGGAACCGAGAACTCCATGACATAAATTACACGGTCCGCTAGTTGAAAGCGACAATTAAAAGTTATGGCGAAATAATTATTTCGGATGCGGCTGTGTTAGTTATTCGATGATAAACCAACTACTAACGTATTCGGCATTGAACGAATAAATTTTGTTTCGAACTAATTAAAGCAGGATATTAAAATAAAACAACACGCTTTGTAACCTATATTGTCCCTTATTTCATGTAAAGGCGTAACTGAATAATGGAAAAAATGAGTTACAAGTTTTATCTCACAAAGTGCTGTAACTGCAGTGTTGCAAGAAATTTTCGGGTGGATTTCTTCAACAGAGCCTTAAAATATCTTCATATTCACAAAAAATTCCAGATCTTGTAAAAAATCACCAAATTTCCTGTATTTTACCTATTTTATAATTAGAAAAAAAAATTTATATGGCTGCGTTATGTTGATGATATTTTTGCAATATGGCAACATAACGATTCTGAAATAGACATTTTTTTGGATTATATAAATTCTCTCGAACCTACCATAAAATTTACTTTAGAAGTACAGAGAGGTGATCGTTTGCCGTTTCTTCATGTTTTAGTGTCAAAGTTTCAAAATAAAATAATTATAGATGTTTACAGAAAACCAACAAAAACAGATAGATACCTACTTAAATTTCACATCTAATCACAGTATAAGTGTAAAAAAAGGTGTTATAAAAAGTTTATATGCTAGGGCAAAAATAATATGTTCAGACGACATTTCACTAAACAGAGATATAAACCACATTAAAAATACATTAATAAAAAACGACTATCCACCATATGTTATTGACAAAACATTAAACGAAATACAAACCCCAAATCATAGACACAATGATAACAATACACAATATATACAACTTACAATTCCATACATACGAGGCGTTTCGGAAAAAATAAGAAGGATAGGAAAACAATATAACATACGAACATCTTTCAAAACACATAATACACTTAAATCCGTTTTATCACACACTAAACCAATGCATACAGAAAAAGAAACAAAAAATGTACTATACAAAATACCATGTGAATGCGATAAATTTTACGTTGGTGAAACATCTAGACCCTTAAATGTTCGAATTAAAGTACATAAGTAAAGATTATTTAAGAAAGGGAGATTTTCACAAATCTAAGATTTGTTAGCATTCATAGGACACAGGGCACAGAATAAATTTTAACAACGCCAAAATTATAATGAAAGAAGCGATAGCCTCTAAAAGAAAAATAAGAGTGGCTTTTTTAATAAAATTTAATAAAAATAAATATGTATTGCTCATGCATCTGTAGATGTTAGTAATGTATGACAATCGCTTCTTTTATTTTAAAGAACATAATATAAATAAACATAACATACGTACAAATTAAAAATAATCATACAGAAAGTTTGAGGCTTTTTGGTTTTACCTTTAAGTAATTGTTATCAGGTAATAATTGTTAATTTTGAAGTTTAACTTGGATATAATGTCATTTTAACAGAACGTCAACGGTTTTTGTAGACGTATCTGTAAGAATTTTAAATATATTTTTCTTTATTCTTTGTATTTTTGTTTGCTTCCGACGACGGAAAGAGATAAACTTTCCGAAATATTAAGCATTTCTTTGTTCGTTAGGCAAATTTGTTTATTTGTAAACTTAACTGCTGAAAATTAGTTTTTGTGATACTTCCCATTCTGCGTGCCACTGCTGCACTGTGCGGTTTCTCTCCATCTCTCTGCTTGCCCTGGTTTGTACTTCACCCTTGAGAAAGAGTCGTTCTCTTCTCTTTGAGAGAAGCACTGCAATCTGATATCACCAAGGCTGCCTTAGTTGAAGCTGTCCGATGAGCAGACCCTCAAAGCCACTCTCTGACAACCTTCAAGTCTTTTATTACGTGCATATTGGTTGCTTCGTTCCACACAGGTGCTCCATACATAATAATATTCTGGCACGCATATGCTAACACTCTTCTCTTTGCTGGTGTTGGGCCTCGAACGTTTAGCAGTATTGCGGACACCGCTTTAGCAGTTCGTTGTGATTTCAGACACACCTCCTTGATGTGCAGGCCCATCGTGAGTGCACGGTCTATGTGGAATCCAAGATGGTTGACTTTCTTTACTGGATTTATTATAATATCCTTAAAATTAAACCTTATATGGTCAACTTTTCTCTTGCGCTTCAGTAAAATCGCCTCTGTTTTTTCCACGGCTATTTCGAGTCTGTGCTCACGCATCCATCTGGCTATGATCTTTAGTGTATCATCCACAGTCTGCATTAGGTCGAGGTCGTTTATTTTTTTGTTTCTTTTAGTTTTTTTTGTTATTATCACAGCAAGATCATCGGCGTAACAGATCAACTCTGTCCCACTTGTACAGTAAGCTCCATGACACTGTCGTATAATATGTTCCACAGAGTTGGCCCCAGCACCGAGCCCTGTGGGACGCCACCGAATACCACCTCTCTTTCATCTTCTCTATTGAGAACTACAAATCTATTATCAAGATAGCTTCTTATTATGTTCACCAAATCCGCCACATAGATATTAACATTTTTTATTACTAGCATATTTCATTTCATTGAGCGTTGTGCAACCTGCACTTTCCATGTAATGTCCGTTTTAAGTGTTCATGTTTCGCATAGATAGGTCATCTCTGGTAGTACACACTGGTCGAATGTTTTCTTGTTTAGATAAAGTCGCATTCTAAATTTGAATATAAATGAGTTTCTTCCATAAGTACTCTACCTTCTGTTGATTCTGGCAGTAGAGATCCCGAGCTGTGTATTTGTTGTCTTAAATTGTATATATTCTTCTACAATTTCCAGTATTACAATGTCTTTTCTGTGTACTAGTTCGTTGTACATCAGTTTATGGTGTATAGAGATAATATGTATGTATAAAATCGATTTATTCATGCCAAATACTACAAAAAAAAACAACATTGCCCGTAGCAAAATCCTCATTTCCATTAGTGGTTTTTATTTCGTCCACTAGCGGCAATTTCCTAAAATTTCAACCGGAATATTCGCCACAAAAATATGTAAAACAAAATTGACATGAAAGTTAAAAATTCCTTTAATTTAATTATTTTCCACAACCGGTTAGCTAGATATTGTTTGCTCGCTGGACGATATAAATTCGTCAAAATTGGAAATTTGTTCGACTGAACGAACATTAACCGTATTTTCGTAAATTAAAAATATGATAGTGAAATTGAGTAGGAGAGTAATAGATCCTAATTTAATAAAATTAAACGTAAAATTATTAAATTTTAAATTATTTTGAATTTAGAAATAAAGTATCTAGAGATACATAGCAATAGTGAGCGTAGTAATGTTGTGTTAGCCAGAGGGTACTAGTGGATACCAGGGCACGAGGGCCACAAGAGTAACAAAAAGGCAGATGAAATTGCCAAACAAGGCTCATCAATACCATTCATAGACCCAGAACCCTTCAACGGCATTGCAAAATACATACATACATACTGCCATTACTCGCTGACGAGTATTTGATACGCATCAGAAGATGGTCACGCAAGGCGTTTTCTTTCATGAGCTTTTCTGTGACTGAAAAGCCTGATGTTATCTGTCTACCGCACTCCGGACATTCAAAAATCTCATTGTTTTGTCGCCTCTTTAATTTTTGGTTGTCACTGTTAATTGAGTTTACAATTCTTCTCCAATGTTCTATTGTGAGCTGTTTCTTCCCACTCATTCTGCATGTTAATCCCCTTAAAGTTTTCGTAAAAAATGTCCTTGTACCTTTTGAGTTGTCCACCGTCTACAAGCTCACCGTAAAGCAGAGCTTTTGGTATACGGTTTTCTTGCATTCTGCATACGTAACCAGCCCATCTTAAGCGGGATTTTGTAACCATGATTCCAATAGTCTCGCAGTTAGCTTTTCAAAAATTTAATCTAATCTAGTCTAATCCTGAGGAAGATATATTATTTAAACAGTTTAGAAATGATCTCCAAATGATCTTTACTGGGATTTTATATAAGCTATTTTATGTTTATGTGTTTAGTTATTGTCTTACACTGGAAAAAATATAAGTAATTTTACAAAAAAATATTAATACTAGAGTATTTTTAATAAGAAACTTGTGAAAATAAGATATTTTCGCATAGTTTCACAAAAAAATGTAATTTTGCAAAACAGTTTATTAATATTAAATTATTATTACTAAACGATAATATTTTCATAATGAGTTTCGTGAGTTTAAAAATTAAATTTAAATCACAAATACAATATTGTAATTGTATGTGTCTAGACATATTCACAAAACCTTGTGTGAATTTACCATAATATATTTAGTAAAAAATGGCACCACGTCACGTGACTTCTTGTGAAGCTGATGCGAATTAAGTAATCGATTGAGGAAGTAGTTAGAGGAAAGACGAACATTTCTAAGCAGTTTTTTGAACAGGTGGCTGTCTCAGTGCGTGGGTGATTAGTGTTTTTATAATTTAAGGGTAAGTATATTATATTAATTATGTTTATTTGTAGTTTCTGTAAATATAAAGTCTCTTAGAAAACATAATCTGCATTTATTATAATTATTTGCATTTTAATTTTAGCGATTTTTTTAGCGATTTCTTTATAGATTTTTTTATGTAAACATAATTGTTCCCTGATCTCTCTATATCAGCAGATCTCTTAAGTATTATTTATTCTTTCAGACAGTGTTACTATACATCCATATTTTCTAAATTGGTAAGTTAACTGTTTTGATTAGATACCTTTCTCTTGTATGTTTTTTAGCCGACCATACCAACAGGTATGGTAGGCTATTAAGATCGGCAAAAAAAGCTTTTTTAATTTCATTCAATGAGTTATTTGGGTCATAAATGACCTAAAATTAATACAAAATATTTTCATGGTGTCTGTCCGTCTGTCTGTCTGTCTGTCTGTCCGTCTGTCCATCTGTCCATAACACGATAACTCAAAAACCGCTAAACCGATTTTAACCAAATTTGGCACAAAAATACTGTGGCACCCCAGAAACTGGCCATTAGTTTTTGGTGGGGTGGGGGTTGGTTAAGGGATATGGGAGGGGGTTAAATATTTTAAAAAATCGTAACTCCAAAATTACAGTAGCTAGCGAAATGCGGTTTTCAATTTAAGATTAGGAATAATATTTGCAACAAAATTTGTAATAACATCAAAATCAGTCAAAGTCGCAGTTTTTGAGATAATTGAAACTAAAAGAACTGCCTACCAACTTTTTATTAACATATTTTAGTATGGGTGGCCAATTTTGGTATTTGGTATCTAATGGCAATTTTGTTCCTATTTTGGTTCGGCGTAGAATTCCAGTAAGGTACTTCTAGACAAGAAGAGATGGGGTATTATAAGTTCTGTTTTGTGTTCTGTTTTGTGACTGTTTGTTCTGTTTTTGTGACAAACCTTTATAATAAATATTATAATTATAAACACGTGTTTTATTAAATTTACTAACGCTTTGTGGATTTACAAAAGTAATTGTAAATTCAATATAATAAAATGTTTTAAATAGAATATAAATTTATTATACATATTTACATAGATACTACAAATTAGCCATACAGCGATTTTACAAACTAATTGTAAAACTAAAGAACGGATGGTAAATTTACTACAATAATCTGTGACAAGAAATAACCCTCAAGATGGTTATTAAATTCACAAATTAATTTTTTCAGTGTACAATAACGATATATCATGGGCGCTACTATAAGGATATAGAAGGAATTTTGCAAAAGTTTATTTCACAATACAACACTTTTGCGAGAATATTTAGCGGTTAAAGCCCCGACCGACTCATTTTGAAACTTTTGCACGTTTAGAGCTTTTGTCGGGAACAAGGGATATATAGGGAGATAAGAATGGGGTGAAAATTGCCTCTTTTGTTTAAGTTTTCTTTGAACATTCCCTCGCCTGGATCCAAAACAATGTTTTGAACATATTGTCGTACATAATAACGTGTTGGTGTGATTGAACACCGTGATAAAACTTTCTTGCTTCCTCGAAAAAGTATAAGTAAATTTACTAAGTTTTGAAAAGAAAAACAAATAAAGTAGATACTTAATAATTAAAATATTACTAGTAAAATTTAATTTTCTGCATAATTTATTTTTCGTCCTCCTTATCCCACAAACGTTGTTTCGAGATAATAAGAAAAAACTGTTTTAGCAAATGTTTGAAGCGTTAATTTACAAAAAATGTGTCCTTTGAGTGGAATCATTGTTTTGTATCTCGTTTTACTAGAAATATATATTAATATTTAATTTTTAAACAGAAAAAACATAAAAATAATTCGAATTAGGCGGGTTTTGTTGAAGTATGATGCATACTGGCTATGAATTGAAGAACACTGTCATTTTATAGGTAAATTTTTATGGAAAATTTCATCGATCGTCATTTTTTAGCCAACTGGACGCCGTTTTTTTCGATCATACGATATTTGCATCCTAACTTTATTTATTAAATATACTATTTTATTAAAATTAAGTAAATACTCAGTAGCAATATTATACTTGTGTAAAAAGCTTTTGAAAAAATGCGAATTTCTAACAATAATGACAATAAAAAGCAATTATAAGTGGTTTTCGTGACTATTGTCGTAACGTTATATTTCGCTGCATTGGATGCTCTATACTAAATTAAAAAGAAACGTTAAAGACTAACGATACAGTCCTGGTTTTAATAAACACTAATAACAATAACAGAACTAACGATATCAAAGAAAACTTCTGTAACACTCAAGTATACAAACAGAAAAAAATGTAAAAAAAAACCTAATACCTACTTTGTATTGCTTCCCTTGGCTGCTATAACTGCCTATAACCAAGCGAAGCTGACAACTATATATTGGGACAGCACAACAAGAAATTTGTTTAATACGGAGTTACATCACCTTTCGCCTTAACAACTGCCTGAACTCTTAATGGCATTGTTTTTACCAAAGATTGGCACATTTGGGGAGAAAAATTATCCCAAATTTCCTGCAGCTTTTGTCCGCAAATCAAAAATTGTTCGTTGAGGGTGGTTCCTTAAATATTGCTTCATTTTATGCCACACAGTTTCTATAATATTGAGGTCCCGACTACTTGCAGGATAGGATAGAACTTTTATATTATTATTACCGAACCAATTTTTAGTTGATTTTGCTGAATGGCACGATGCTCCATCTTGTTGAAAAATATAGTCTTCGTTTGGAAATAAAAGTTCTTGAGCACTAGCAAAAGTCCGGATGTTGATGTTAGAAACTTTGGGCGTTAACAGTGCCATCTATAAAATTTAATTTGCCCAAACCTCTTGCTGACATGCAACCCCAAACCATAATCCCCTTAGGAAATTTAACAACCCTCTTTAAGCAATCTTTATGAAAGGCTTCTGCTTTATTTCGTATTATTCTTTTTCGATGATCTCCAACGCAAACATCAAATTTAGACTAATCGCTAAATATGACCTTATTCCAATCATTTTGTGTCTACGATAATTTAGATTTTGCCCAATTGTAGCGATTTTAATGCAGCTGGTACCGCTCTGCGACCTGTAACTCTCCTGCCAAGCATTTCCCAAAGTTGAACATGATGGGAAGTTCATAGTAGTATATAGTTCATAATAATCACTATAATATAATCATTATTTGTCATATTGAAAAATAACTTTAAATTGGAATTATAATTGAAAAAATTGCAAATTGTTGGTGGCACGTTCATTTTGCTCTTATAAATTAACCAAGGCGTATATAAATATGATCCAAAAAACAAAATGCTCAGGAGAGATGGTTCTGACCGTAAAATTATATTTTACGAAAATCTACACACGAAATTATTACACAGGGTATTTTAAAGTTAGGGTAAAAAACAACAAATCATTAAAAAAAACTGAATTTGACTAAAATTTTCTCCGTTGCGTATTTTTTTGCATCTGAGTGTATGTTATGTAGTTTATCTTCCAATTGTATATTTATGGTAGCAAAAAGGAATATTTTAACATTGCAGTGACAAAAGGGTTTGGTTTGGTATATATAGTAATAAAGTTTAGCACCATATAAACATAAACATAAAAATAAAAACATACGCAGGAAAAACAAATTAAGAATTAACGATGAGAGGCTTTTACCAGTGTGTAAATAAAACTTCTTACAAACACCGTTCTGGAGCTGTAGACCCTGCCTAAGCACACACTCGGGATTATAAAATAAACATCGACCGGAATTTCGTGTGATGTTATAATCCTCTGGCCCACAGACATCTCGTGTGGAATCCTCGTAATAACATCTGACGTATCAAAATTATTCTGGATCTCCGGATCTATTCCTATATGTTTGCCATAATTCTAAATATTTGCGTAAAATTCACAGATTTTGCTTTTGATATGTTCAGTCCAATTGAGATCTTTTCGAGTTTAAAAGTTATACGGACGAATGGATACCAATAACAAATATTTTGCAGTTTAGGTACAATATTTGGTTTGCCGAAATGTGGTAAAATAAATATTTAATTAACTGGCTTGAATTAATCGAACATTTTACATATAATTAAGGTTTAGTTTGTGTAGGTTTTTGATTCTAATGTGATTTTAATTAAATTTGATTTTTCTTAAAAATAGTTATTTTATTTTTTAGTTTTTTCTTTGAGTATTTCGCCGCCAAGGCTTTTTTGAAGAAAAACATGAAAATATGGTTGATTTTTTAATAAGTAAAGCTTCATTCAGAACCTCGCAATTGGTGAAATAAATTAGTGGTTGCAATTACACTTTATACTTTTTAGTTTATGATCATTCACAATGTTTAAAGAACTCATTTAAAACTAATAGAATATTCTAGCAACAGCTTGCGTTAGTCTTAGTTCTAAGTTTGAATCTTTCGTCACATATTGTTATTCTCTCTCTTTACCATGTTTATCACATGAAATGGAAATTTTGTGTCATACGATTATTTTTTTTTTGTTTTACATACGGATCACCTTCATTACGTATAAAAAATCGTACTTCCTTGTTTAATGTGCGTGAATAGAAAAAGGCAAACATCATATTTATTGTATTACCCGCCGAAATCGAACAAAAGAATATCGCCGACTGTCAACGTTGTCGTTAAATTTTAACGACTCCGATAGTTTCCCGTAAATTTTTGTGGGATTTTCTGTGTTTATTTAGTTATTTGTGATTTAATTTGTGTTTAAAATGCCGTCCCGTTTTAGTGAAAAAGAACAACGGCTCATATTAAAAGGTATCGAGATCGAGTATTTGAAACCGAAAAAGATGGTGGAAAAAACCCTTTTACCTGTGTCGGCTGTTTACGATGTAATTGGACAGCTACCGAGTTAATATGTTGTAACTAACTCGAAAATATTCACGTGTTTTATAGAGAGCATCTGAGGCTTTAGGAATTTCATGCTCGACTGTGCAAAGAATAAGTTCCAGAGGAATTGTGAAAGATAAAGAACAAAAAGCAGCAAAACAAGTCACAATATTCATTTGTCCCCTGGAATTCCTGCTTATAAGATCCATGAACATATCAATAGAGGACGTATTTATTCATTGTATACACTCCGGATAGGCTACAATAATTTTGTCATTGTTTAATATTTTGTTATTAAATTTGTTATTGTTAGTTTACAACCAGAGATATAAACAACTCATGGACCAAGTCAAGAAATACGTGAAAACCAATATGGCGCCGAAAATGATGACGAAAGTTTCAAACTTCGCAAATTGAACAGTATACAGGCAGTTATTGGGCAGCGTCTGAAGATATCGTGCGGTACCCACGGCACATTCTTAGAGCCAATCGTCTTTGAACCGCCGTTAACTTTTCTCTACATTTCCTTATGCTGATGGTTTTCCAGGACTGTATCGTTAGTCTTTATCGATTTTTTTAAAATTTAATATAGAGTATCCAATGCAGTGAAATATGACGTTATGATAATAGTCACGAAAACCATCTCGTCATATTAAAAAATTACATCAAAAATAATGATAATTGAAAAAATTGCAAATTGATCGTGATCAGTTCATTTCGCTCTTAAAAATGAACTAAAGCATGTATTGACATTATCCAAAAAACAAAATGCTTAGGAGACATGATACTGACCGCAAAATTATATTTTAGGAAAATTTACACCCGAAATTATGGCAAAGGGTGTTTTAAAGTTAGGATAAAAAAATTATTCATAAAAAAATTGGCGCCGGGAGGCACGTATAGCCGCCCATACTAAAATATGTTAATATCTCGAAAACTGCGACTTTGACTGATTTTGATGTTATTATAAACTAGGTTTTCCCGCGATTACGTTCGCGTTACACCTCGAATAGTTCATGCATTGATTTAAATGATTTACTTTGTATATAGAGCTAGTGAGCCTTACAAATGCCCTATTTAAACTATGTTTTTAAGAGTTTTAGAGCTACTCGTATTTCATATGAAAGTTATCAATTGTCGATTTTCTGGGTATTATACAGGGCAAGTCTTGAATAAGTGCAAATATTTTCAGGGCTGGTAGATCTCGATAAAAAATCATATTTTCTCTTTACCGTTTTTCAAATAACTCCAAAATAGCTGAGTTATTTTACTTTAAAAATTTTGAGAACCACTGCAGCTTTTCGGGGTTTTCTGTCTTGTAAATTTAATCTACTACCTATCTATGTTGCCGTATTATCAAGAAATTATGGTTTCTAACTAAAAACTAAAAAAAATCCAAAAGGTTTTTCAAAAAATTCCAAATTTCCAAAAAAAAATTCGCGAAAAAACTCATAATCGTGTTTCTGGGGTCAAATATACCTACTACCGCTAAGAATAATTGCACTTATTTAAGACTCGCTCGACAAAAAATCGATATTGTTATTTTTGACTTATTACATATTTTTTACTTAAAATTTATAAAAAGCCGTCAATATTCCAATTCCAAGAGCATTTTTATTCTCTTTAAATATTATTATGTACTTAAGAAAATTCGAAAATTTTAAAACCGTTTTTTATTTTTTCATCGCCTGTATATGACTTTATGACACACTTTGTATACCAAAAATAAAACTTTTGATTGGAGCCGTCTGAAATAAAAAATCTTAATAATTCTAGAAGTTATCGAAATCAAAGTATTTCAAAGAAGTTCAATTTTCGCATCAAAATGTTTTTGAAATCTTGATTTTTTTAACACTTTTTTTCAATTTTTTCTAACTACTTCCATTGACTAAAACTAATTATGTATGGTTGGATAGAGGGTGGATGGCGATCTTCCAGGGCGGTTTTTTATTTCTTATTTATATATAGATTATTTTCGAAATCGAACCAAAGTCGATTTCAAAGAAATTTTGCAAAATCTGAAAAAATAAAATCTCTCCAAAATAATAAATAGTGGAATGATTATTTATCCTCTATAGATAGAACCCCTACCTATGGTCCCATATAAACTGTATTACTAAAATAAATAATTTTGAAATATGAAGTTTTCAAGTGAATATTTGAAATTTTCAATTGTCGCTTTACTTAATATACTCCCTTGATATTTTTTTTTTATTTTTCATCTCTTTTTTTGGTTTATTAAGAGCACTAATAGTCCATTTATAGTTATTTTTTATTCCTTAAAGGATAATTGAAGAAGAAATATAGAAGTTTATATTATTGATGTGTCACTAAATAAACCCTTGTATAAAATTTTATACTGCTAGATGTTATAGTAATGCATTTACGTACAGCAAACTTTCATTCCTTATTCTACTCCCTAAGATTATAAATTTCATAAAATCGCTTTATCCAAATAATTAACTCATGTCTTTTAAATGATCCTTTGTGTCAATTTTTATGTGTATAATCCAGAGGTCACCAAGTTTTATATAAATTTTTACTAACTTTACCCATTTGGATGATGAATTTCAAAAATCTCTTCTAATTCCTTTTGTAGGATTTCATTCTTCTAGACCACATAGTAAGGAATTTTCATACAACAAATTGTTCCGAGATAATTTAACTCTCTAAGAGGATGAATTTCCTAAAATCGCGTTGTGTAGCTAATTCACTAATGTCGTTTAAAGGAACCTTTGTTCTAATATTTATGTATCTAAAGCTGGCTGTATGAACTGATCCCTAAATTATCTAAAAACTTGATATATAATCTAACTGACAAACCACTGACAATGACAAGTAATCTATTTCTGGAGTTATTGTGTGTAAGTGTTTTTCAGGTATGTTTTAATATTTAGTCGATTTACACAAAGAAATAGCCATTCAACAATTTAAAAATACTTCATAACAAATCTAGACATATATACCTTTCATTTAAAAAAAAAACCGCGTTTCGCTAGCTACTGTAATTTTGGAGTTACGATTTTTTTAAATTTTTAACCCACTCCCATACCCCCTTACCAACTCCCCACCCCCCCAAAAACTAATGGCCAGATTCTCGGGTGCCACAGAATTTTTGTGCCAAATTTGGTTAAAATCGGTTCAGCGGTTTTTGAGTTATCGTGTTACAGACGGCAGACAGACAGACAGACAGACAGACGGACAGACGGACAGACACCACGAAAATATTTTGTATTTAGGTCATTTATGACCCAAATAACTCGTTTTGTGTGAAATTAAAAAAACTTTTTTTTTGCCGATCCTAATAGCCTACCATACCTATTGGCATGGTCGACTAAAAAACAACCCCACGATTAACCCTATATAATATGCCAATTACTAAAGTTTATAAAAACTGAGTTTACGAATTAAAGTTAATATAATTATATACAGTTTGCTAAAAAAATCATAAAAATATGGCTAAAAATAACAAAAATATAACATTTTAAATTGACCAAAAATTTCTCCGTTGCGTTTTTTTTTGTAATCTGAGTGTATATTTTTGTCCCTGCAACAAAGCTGTAAACTGAAAAAACAAAAAAATTGTATTTATATAATATTGCGTCCCTTATATTAAATTTCCTTCTCATATTTGTGCCCGGCAAGGCAAACTTCAGAATATAAATTAACGTACTACACCTAAATTAAAATTTGTTCTTTGTTTTGGAAATTTTAATTAATTTATTCCAATCTCAATTTACTTAATGAAATTTACATGTTCAAATTAAATTAAAACATCATCAGCATTCTCTTGGCGAAATTAGCGAATGCAGAATTAATTAATTACTTAAGTTAAGAGAAGTGCACTGTAAAATTAGCTTTCGTAAAATGCACATTGTTCCATGTGAAATAATTCTAGTATTTTTAATTAAATATAATATATAGAGTGGCCCAAACTGTAATCGGAAAACTTCGGCAACATATTCTGCAAATAAAAATATTTAAAAATGTTTTTATAAATTAAAAACAAAAAAATATTCACACTACCGGTAACGTCACCGTCGCGTGGGCGTCGCATCGTGGCAACGTCCACCTCGCATTTACTTGTACGCTACGGTAAAAACGCTAATTAAATGTAACCCTATGATATTATCAGGAATGATATGCTTCATATGCTACTAAACTTTCAAAACCTATCACGCAAATGCGTATCACTTTGATTGGTAAACCAAAATTTAATATCTGAACAGATGAGCCTATTAATGGGCTCATTTATCAATACATGAAATATTACACAGTCGTGTATAAATTGGCACGAACTAATTGAGAGATTTACAAATTTCTAGCTCTATATATCAAGCGCAAGCATTTATTATCATTAAAACTATTAGCTTTGTAATATTTGGTGATGAAATTTAGTCCTGAAACTAAGATAGAATTCACTGCGGTTTAGTTTCTGAGTATTACTGTTAAAGAAACTGTTTTGTTTTAAATAAAATCGTATGATGGTTGCGACGTTTTATTTTTTTGCATGTCTTTCTGTTGTTATTTATTCTGATATAATTTCGGACTATAAATAGATAAACCAGGCTTTCGATTGTGTTATTTTAATAAGTGGCACTGAAAATGAACCTAAGCAGCTTTCAGATAACACGATTTCAATCAGAGTTATTGATATTTTTGATGTACTCGTGCGACAATTTCACACACAGAAACTAGCGTGGAATAGTCAATAACCAAAATTTCACATCGAATAAATTATTTGATTGTTTTGGTTTATCAAAATAAGTACCTATACATATATTATATTTTTAGAAAGTTTATAACAAGGCAAATTAAACAAAATATAATAATATACAGGGTCTTATTAAAAAAAACATAAGTTTGGATTATATTTCATGACAGCTCCCGACAAAAAAATAGTTACGGCACTGAATTCTCCGTGAAATACTCTAGGAAATATACCGTGTGATGCATTGGAAATTGGAACGCGGGACAGGAAATCTCATGTTAATTTTGAAAAGGTCAAATATTATCTCTCCAGATGATTTTATGCAAAAGCTTTAAAAGACCTTTTTGGAGAGACCTTAAATTTGTACTTTTGGTGTAGAATTTCGTTTCATTTGGAATAGTAATTTAAAAGTTATTTTCAAAAATCTTCAAATTTTCAAATTCAAATTAGTAAAATTTATAATACGGTCCAGGGAAAGCTGCAATTAAAATACCAGCAAAAATGTAATTGTGGCATTGCCAAATTCCATGTCACATTGCATTTTGTATGCACCACATACAACGCAGAGTATTGTAGCTAAACGATTAGATTTTTGCAAATTGTAAATTTTGGGTTATTTGAAGGGCTCTTAGAGCTACAATTTAAAAATTCTTTTACAAGATACAGAGTGTCCAAAATAAATAAAAAACATCAAAGTTGTATTTTTCTAAATGGAACACCCTGTATATTTTATGAGGATCAGATGCACAATTTAGTTGTCTATGAAACTGTTTATACCATTTTTTACCTATCTCTTAAAGTTTTCGTAGAAAATGCATTTTCTTATAATTTAGACCTCATTTATCAAAATACCCATGGAATATTGACATTTTAGATTATGTTTAAAGATATAACAAATTTTTAAAGAGTACAGATACTAATATTGTCGATATAGTTCGTTTATTTCATTATAAAATAAAAAAGAACTGTTTAAATATTTGTTAAAAAGGACCAATTAATATGATTCCAGTATTCAAACTACATAAATGGACCGTTTGCGTTGATTAATAACGATTACACCAAATACTAAAAACTGAATTTTGTGTGTATTAGACAAGGTGGTAAAAAGTAACACCTTAAAAATGTTATTTCATTTTTTGACGAATACTTATTTATAACAGAGACGTTAATTTTCATAACTTATTATTATATTGATTTCTGATTCAAATCTACATTTATTTAGAATTTATTAACTAACACAATTAAGTATGTAATTAATTAATATTTGGGCGGAAATAATAGTGGTATATTTAATTAATGGTATAATCTTACTAATACTAAGATTTAAATAGTTTTCTTTTTGTATACAAATGGGCTAGTAATATTATCGTTTTTAGCACCTGTACATTTTATACATTTGTTGCTTTAAAAACAATCTAAAATGTCAATATTCCATGGGTATATTGATAAATGAGGTCTAAATTGTAAGAAAATGCATTTTCTACGACAACTTGAAGAGATAGGTAAAAAATGGTAATACAATTTGATATGCAATTAAATTGTGCATATGATTCTTCTAAAATATATAGGGTGTTCTATTTAAATTAAACAAGATATTGCCGTTTAAAGCTAGAAATTATTTAAAATATATTTTTAGACACTCTGTAGGAGGTAGTATTATTTTTATTATTGCCACACAATAACTGATCAATAAATAACCTTCAGTAAATATTTAGTGTTAAAAACTATGATACCCATAGAGCCTTAAAATTTTTACTGCAATTTCGCAAAATTAAAAATATTTCAAAAACGATAAGGTTTAAGTGTGATAAACCTTAATCAAATTTACCTTTATTTTAATCGTAGAAACTACCCAATAAACACAAGTACGTTTTTATAACGTTTAATTCACGTATCGTTGGTTGAGAATTGGTTATACGTCAAAATATAAACTATTATTTTATGGTTGAATAAGCAACCGTATTACGCAACGTTTGTCAAACGTTATTTCGAAACGATAAACCATAAAGGCGCACTTTTTCACGTTACTATAACGTTAGAAACATCAGAGATGCAACAACAATCTAAAACGTTAATTTAACGTACAACTACCATTCAAGATACATTTTGGAGTTTTTGAGTTCAATTATACATTGGATCAACGTTTCATTGTTCATTAAAAGTAATTAGTTTCGCGCCAAACATTTTTAAAACGTTTATTTGTATGTCTCTTTAAACGTGTAATTGAAACCACGCTCATGACCATTTTCAGTGATCCATGCTTGAGACGCAAACGGCCGGTCGGCAGTTGTTTATATGTTTTCGGGTCGTTAGGATCGATGGTGTTATTTTTTAGTAGCTGGTAGTGAGAGTAGGCTGATATATAGGTAAGTAGGATTTGTTACATTAGTTTTATGCTAGCAAATATCAGCTTTTACCTGTATCCGCAGAATATCAAAATATTGTTTTGAACAGTCTTGCTAAGATTCAAACCACAAATGATCAGATCCTGCTCACTATGCAAGAAATTTTAAGATACCACAAAAAGGTTGCCCTGGACAAACTAATAGCTCCAGAAAATTTGCCTTCCTTCCCTCTAAAAACTTACGAGGATTTTTTAAGTCTTGAGAAGCTCATAAGAGAGAATCATTCTGTCAATTAGTACTTGAGAGAACACATTTTTAATTTCCAGTCGATACTATAATATTATGTTCTACATATAGATCAAAAGACTAGCGGCATTGGGTGGTTCAGGCTTGGAGGGCGTTACACGTCACAGTGATACCTGTTCACCAAACAGTTAGGTCTTCAGTTTAATTGGAAGGGGAGATATAACAAAGTTGCATCCGAGTAAACAACCACAATGGACATTGTGTATGGTGCGTATAATAATAGTCCATGATAATATATCTATACTATATTTTTTCTATCTATCTGATTTTTCTAGAAGCAGCAAAGCTGAATTTTCCGGCCAATGAAAAGAACGACCTACAGGTAGCTTGGAGTGTCAAAGAATGGCTAAAACATTCTGGAACGCGCATGGGCCATGGTCGGAGGGCGAGGGAAAGACGTGCCTTTTGAGTTTTTCGTTTGTTTTGTTGATTTAAGATTATTATTATGTTTTTGTAAGTCTATAGTTGTTGTTCATTCAATGATGCTACCATAGATTTATGGAAAACTGATCCTGAGACACCTTGTATAGGTATTTATATTAATTATGCGATTATTAAAATGTTTATTTTATATTACATGGCGGTAATATATTTTATGTTCATAACTGTAGGGCTTTATTTCAATGTTCAGTTCCGGACTACTTAATTTTGTACTTTATGCCCGTGGGCCAAACTTATCTGCTTCATGGCTCTACTTTTTTTTACTTGGAACACACCATCGACGGAACATTCATTTATTTGCAAGAATTCATTTGAAAGAATACCAATGATAATGATTTTTTTTTGGGACTGCTGTCATCATGCGTCAGGTTCTTTTTGGTTATGAAGCGAAACTGATTACTAATTTTAACTAAAAACAAACGTTTGCATGGAATACCAAAAAATCAAAAAGCAACCTGATGACGACAATACCCTTCAAAAATGTCATCATTATCATTGGCATTCAGTCAAAACGACTATAAATTAAACGGTAATCAAATGTTTTGTCAATGATGAGTCGTAAGTAAAAGAAAATAGTACGGCCATAAAGTAGATAAGTAGATAGGTTGACATAAATGTCAACATAAAAGTGATAAATTAGGAATTATTATCGTTACTGTAACGTTTAAAATTGACATCATAAAAACGTTTAATTTTGTTTTTTTTGCAGTACAATAACACGTTAAGAATTTGGTTATCTAGAACGTTGACCAATAACGTTAAGATATGGTTTTATTTTTATTTCAATCAAACGTTTACAATTTGGGTATGGAGAACGTTGGAACGTGCGACATTTTTAAGTTGAATGTACGTATTATGTCAACTAATTTTTTGAATGGTGTAACTATTTTTTAAAACGTTTAAGTTACGTTTGTGTGTTTATTGGGTAAAAATGTAATAATATCCAGGGTGTCCCAAACAAAAAAAAGAACTTTGATATTTTTATTTATTTGGGAAACTCTGTATCTTGTAAAAATATTTTATATTGTAGCTCTAATAGTTCTTCAACAAACCCAAAACAAAAAAATTGTAAAAATCTAATCGTTTAGCTACAATACTCCGTGTCGTATGTGGTGAACAACCCTGTATATTTAAGTAAACAACTAACATAAGTTTAGTTATATCTATGTGTTCACTTACGAATCAATTTGGCCGCTTCCATCTAACCAACTAAATTAACAATTCCCGCCACAAACACTCACGTAAGAACAAACGGTAATGCTTTTAACAGTGGTCACATAGCACTTTAAAGTAATAGAATATTCTGCAAGTGAAGTTGCTGCCTTAGTGCACTACTAAAAATTTATAGATAAAGCGATATGTGTGGTGGCCGAGTTGTAATCCTCAGGCAAATTAAACTCAACGAAACGGAAGAATAATGGAGAAAAGATTTACTCTAAAAGTTTAAACTGCGTTTAATTTTATTTGATAAAATACAGCTTCATGTAGAATATTTAATTCAAAATAATGAAGCGAAAACAGTTACACACTTTGAATAAAAACGTTAAGGAAGGATAGTATAATGCTATCAATGGATTCATGCATTAATGAAAATCATTTTTGACAGTTCTGACAGCTACCTAAATTTTAGGTGACCTTGTATAGCCTGATATTTAATTACAGTAACCATTGTATGTTAAACCAAATTGAAATTTGACCCGAAAAGTTATACAGGGTGCGACAAAATTAATATGGAACATTAGACACTTCAATTTTTCCGGTGTTCAATGGGGAATTCATATATATTCAAAATATTATTAAGGTTACCTACCCCTCAGACAAAGATTTTCCTAGATATTTTATTTTTTATGATTTTGCGTCAGTAGATCTTTATTATTTGAAAAAATCTAGGGTGGCTGTGTGATATACCTTTTGTTAATTTAAGAAAAATTATAGATTGTAGAGTAAAATACTCAGCGGTAATAAAAAGATACACGTTTAAACCATATTTTAATTATTACAGAATTAAAACTAGATATAAACCTATAATTATGTGACAAAAATTAGCTAGATGGAATCAAATGCTCAAAATGCTTCCTTTCCTGTTATCTGCATAAAATGAATATCTTTTCAAATGAATCTTTTCATTTTAAAAGGCATATGTGGAGTTCTACTTAGAAAAGCAGCTACAATAATTTCTCTCGTGTTGTCGACAATAGTTATTCGAGTTTTGTAAACAAAACCGTCTTTAACATATCCCCATAAAAAACCAGACTAGATAAAATCGGGAGCATTTAAGTATTCTATTATCTATTATAACTAATAGAAACATATCACTTCTCTCTGATGTAAGATAAGTTTGCATTTTCGGCAAATTTCTGAGAATTTTTTTTGTTTTAATTGACACAAAATGATAACTAGTTGTTAAAGTTGGACTAATTAGACAGCTATGTTGAAGTAACGTCAGACATATCACAGCCACCTAGATTTTATCAAATAATAAAGATCTACTCAGATCAAATTATGTTTATGAAAATATCTAGGAAAATCTTAGTTTGAAGGGTAGGCAACCTTAATAGTATTTTGAAGAGACATTAATTCTCCATTGAAAGTCACAATAATATACTGGGTGTTCCATTTAAAATAAAAGAGTAACATGCTTTTAAATGTGACCAATGTTCAATATTAATTTTGTATCACCTTGTATAACTTTTTGGATCCAGTTTTAATTTGATTTAAAGTACAATAGTTAATTTAACTACATATAAGGCTATACCGGGTAAATTCCAATTTAGGTATAGTCTGTCCAACGAGAAGATCCTTGACAGTGATAGATGTGTCTGTCATTTTAATTTCAAAGTAGTTTATTTTATTTTACAAAGAAATAAGTTGGTACAACTGGAACGCATAGCAGGAAATTATTTAAAATTTGATTGACAAGTGATTACTTCGAAATATTGTGAAAAAAACTGTATAAAACTGAAAAAATATAATCGAGTTATTTTATTTAATAAAAAAACGGTATGTGTTAATACAAAACAAACAAGAACAAGACACCACATACCAAAAAAATATAAAAAGAACTATTTCTTACTTTCAAGCTTTATGAAACTTCCCGCATTTATGATTATAGGTATTTATCAATATAACTTATGTACAAATCCAAATTTGTAATATTCCACAGGAATAAATAAAACAACATAAATAAAACAAACTATTTTATTAATAATAACACTTACCAAAGGTTGATTAATTAACTTTAATCTTAATTTTTTAAACCAGTACATTTTGACATTTTTTCTGCAGTACTAAAATCCATTATTTACCTATCGTGTGATGTCGATATTTACAGCTACTCCAGTTTTTAGTATGTGTTTAGTATGGCCCTTCTACCATATTCGAGATGCACTTATCTATGACGAGATGGTATACGAACTTTATTGATGGTAACTTTATTGGTGTATAAGACTTTCTGCCTGGGCAGCGAGTATTAACTATGAACTGTGCTCTGGGTCTACAGTTAATTTTCCCTCGATTTTCCCTCCACTTGACTTCAAAAGACACAAAACACACTTAATAACACGAATCAAAGTGCATCATCTTCCAAAACGCAGGATATTTGACAAATGTTGACACAAAATTATAACCTATAATTTGGCAAGACTTTGACAAGCGTCAAAAATCTAAAGGCGAGTTCATACGCATTGGCGTCCGTTTGTTGTTCGTCGTTCCGTCAAACCAATAAAATTGAAATACGATCTATCATTTTTGAAATAAACCAATAAAACTGGTTAAAAACAACAAGAGACGACGCATGACGGATTTATATTTAAACCCATCGATAGTTAACTTAAAAATTATTAGAAACTTTTTTTAGTAAAATAAATAGATTGGTATGGGACGTCATCTGCTTTTTTTCTGTCATCGTCTGTCGAAATCTTACCTGAGAAAAAAAACAGAGTATAGCTTTTATTGTAATTTAAAAATTGTTCTTTATTTCTAGAAAATGTTAAATATGTCCAAACTAAATAAACCAAACCAAAAACCTTACATTTTAGGTATATACTTCTCTTATAAAACTCACCTTTATTTTTCTCCCAAAATCCGAAAATCAATTAATATATAAGGTGTTCTATTATAAAAAATACAACTTTGATATGTAACTTTTTTTGACACTCTATAGAACTCTATATATTTTTAAAAAGTGCTCTGAATTAACCTACTTTTGCTCACAAAATTTCATTTTCGACCTCCTTGGAGCATCCGCAGCATATGAGGGGCCCCACCCTGTATATATTTTTCTAGTATATTATTTCTATTACTATTTCCAGTGTTCTCTTATAGCAGTGTTGGTACGATGCTTATATTGAAGCTAATATCAATGTAAATGTTATTGTAAAACGATGATAGGTACCCTTTAAAATCAATAATACGTTTTCCAGTTTTGGAAAAAAATAAGAACTAATATCGATTATAAATGAATTTAAAACATTTCGATACGTTTTTGAAGCAAACTGGGAATTGCAAAATGCTACAGACGAGAAGAATAACAAAAATACGGTTTATAATCGCTTTGGAAATATACCAGCTGTTATTACAGCTGAATCTGTTACAAGCAAGAAAAATAAGTTCGGTTTTGAGAAGTTCTTCTGCTATACTGCACAGGAAAATTAGCCGATAGGGGAATTTTAAAATTAGTTTTCTCGGAAAATATAAAACTAAAACGCTTCAAAATTCGATGAGAACGAAGTTCGATCTTGATAAATATCAGATTTTTTCAGTAGATAGTTATCAAGAGATTCTTCTCTTCACCCACTCCAGAATGAAAATACACAGAAGTTTTGTGAGTCTTAAATAAGTGCAAATATTTTTAGGGATAGTATATTTCGAGCTCAGAAACTATATTTTGAAGTTTTTCTCGCAATTTTTTTTTAAATTTTGAATTTTTTGAAAAAAAAATTGAATTTTTTTAGTTCTAAGTTAAAAAACATAATAGCTTCATAATATGGCAACATAGGTAGTAGAATAAATTTGTTGAGTAAAATAACTCGGTTATTTTGGAGTTATTTGAAAAACGGCAAAGAGAAAATACGTTTCGTTTATCGCGATTTACCAGCCCTGAAAATATTTGCACTTAAGACGGTCCTACACGATGGGGCGAACACCTTCAAACGTTGGACGCACGGCATTCGCCACATCGTGTGGGAGCGCAGAAATCCATGTGTCGAATGTTCGAAGCAAGTTCGGGCTCTTGTCGGTAAATTTTACGCGAGTAAAAGGACCTTCCAACGTTCGAAGTAATGTTCGATGCGCTCCTACACGAGAGTCTTCACGTGGCTGATATTTTACTAGGGATCAGTAGCGGCCTCGTTTTTAATGCTAAAACGTGGTCTCCTTAGGCTGAAACTTTTTCGTGATTTGTTCTTTGCCAGAAATATGTAAGTACATAGATATATACAAAGATTAATTATTGGTTTTCTTTTTGTTAATAAATATCTGACAGAATTTTTGGTTATTACATTACTTTAGTGAAAACACTTAAATTTCCTTTTATTCATTCACTTTTTCTATTCATCAAAATTTTCTTCTTATATTAGATATGTGAATAAGTTTTTACTTTTTACTAAAATTACTTTTAAAATTTTCCGTTTTTAGTTAAAATGGAGTGGAATAATCAAATGATAATGGAATTTATTTCGATTTACGAGAAATATATAACTATATGGAATCCCGGGCATTCTGAGCATAAAAACCGGAATGTTGGAATGATGCTTGGCGTGAAATTTCTCAGGAAATGAGTATAGACTTGTCAGTAGCAGAATTGAAGAAAAAAAAAGAATCTGTAATGGCAACGTATAGAACGTTGAGGAGGAAAGTTATAGATTCTTAAACAACCGAATCTGGGAGTGCAGATATATACAAACCATCTTAGTTTGCTTATGATGCTATAGAGAGATTCATAAGAGTTACGTCTTCTTTTTCTTTTGCTTCTGTTGCAACAGTTTAGCGCAACTTAAAACTCTCATACCAGCGGCAATCCTAGCACTTAATATATTATCCATATCTGCTCAAGCCAAGAGTACGTAAGACACTTAGTTAATTTCAAAAATGTAGCGCCAGGTTTGCGTCCAACGTGGGAAAGAACGTTCGAAGCATCGTTTAGGAGATATATTTGCCAATTGTAATATTGTCGAAAACTGTGTCAAATGTTCGTTCGAACGTTGGACGCATTGTGTAGGACCAAAAAAAAAAACTTCTTAAAGACATGAAGAATACTCACATTCTGAATTATAGGCAGACAGTAGTATCGATTGACTATTGAGAAAGAAAATCTACCCAACCCCACTAGTTCCTAGATTTTCTTTCTACATTATACAGGGTGTCCCAGAAATAAGTGCAAATATTTTAAGGGGTGGTATATCTCGATAAAAGAAACATATTTTTTCTTTATCGCTTTTCAAATATGTCCAAAATAACGGAGTTATTTTACTTTGAAAGTTTCAAAAAAAATATTTTTTGCTAAAATTTTGAGAACCACTGAATCTTTTCTGGATTTTCTTTCTTGTAAATTTAAGCTTATACCTCTATGTTGCCATATTATCAAGAAATTATGTTTTTTTAACTAAAAACTAAAAAAATTCAAAAAAAAAATCTCAAAAATTTCGAATTTTCAAAAAAAAATGTTTTCGCGAAAATACCTCATAGGCGTATTTCTTGGGTTGAACTATACTACCAGTTAAAATACCTGCACTTATTTCTGGGACACCCTGTATATAGAAAAACAAAATAATTATTTTGGCGCAAAGTTTGAAACAACCTGTGGAATTGGTCAATAAAGAACGAAATCTAAAAACCATTTTATTATCAATCTTATTTTATATCATCTGCACCCAGTTAGAAATATTTAATAAAAAAACACCAAGAAAAAAATATATATCTACTTACCTCCAAAAAAATAGTTAATAACAAAGACATAGTCAATATTAATCAACTGACAGTAACTATGACCAAAAGGAGGAAGCGCGACTTGAAACAGATTTTAACTATAATTAGTCTTTTTAGATGTTCGTACTAGATGAAAGCTAGAAGCGCCGTAATTGAAAGGAGTTAAAATTAATTAAGTTGCAGTTGAGGAAGGAGTTCGTGCAGTCGGAAGGTGAAACGTAAATAAATTGATTCTGACGGTTAGTTACTGCTAAACGTTGATTAATATTAGTAAGTGAACGTATAAAATTATATATACAAAGAATAATAGAATACTTAAATGCTCCTAATTTTATCTAGTCTGGGTTTTTTATGGGGATATGTTAAAGACAGTGTTTACAAAACTCGACCAACTATTGTCGACAACATGAGAGAAATTATTGTAGCTGCTTTTCGAGGTAGAACTCCATACATGCCTTCCAAAATGGAAATATCCTTTTGAAAAGACATTCATCAATCATTTTATGCAGCTAACAGAAAAGGAAGCATTTTGAGCATTTGATTTCATCTAGCTAGTTTTTGTCACATAATTTTATAGGCTTATATCTAGTTTAAATTCTGTAATAATTAAAATATATTTTAAACGTGTATCTTTTTATTACCGTTGAGTACTTTACTCTACAATCTTTAATTTTTGTTAAATTAATAAAAGTTATATCACACAGCCACCTAGATTTTTTCAAATAATCAAGATCTACTGAGGCAAAATCATAAAAATCAAAATATCTAGGAAAATCTTTGTCTGAGGGGTAGACAACCTTAATAATATTTTGAAGATATATAAATTATACTGGGTTTCCATTTTAAAATAAAGGAGTAACTTGCTTTTTAAAGTGGCTATAACTTTTCGGGTCAAATTTCAATTTGGTTTAACATACAATGGTTACTGTAATTAAATATCAGGCTATACAAGGTCAATTAAAATTTAGGTAGCTGTTATCGAAATTTAAAATTTACTCTTCATTTTCACAAAATGTGAAATATATCAAAATCCCTAGATTATAGGTATATGCTTCTTTAATAAAAACTCACCGAAATCAAATTATATATATATATATATATATATATATATATATATATATATATATATATATATATATATATATATATATATATATATATATATATATATATATATATATATATATATATATATATATATATATATATATATATATATATATATATATATATATATATATATATATATATATATATATATATATATATATATATATATATATATATATATATATATATATATATATATATATATATATATTACATAAAACACAACTTTGATATGTAACTTTTTTTGGGGACACCCTGTATAATTCTATACATTTTTATAAAATGCTTTTAGTTAACCTACATATGCTGCCAAAATTTCATTTCGATATAAACTACCGTTCTCCTTGGAGCTTCCGCGGCGTATGAGAGGAGCCACCCTGTATAAAAGGCTACTACTGTCGTTTATTGATTAAAATTGCATTCTCATTTACTAGAATAGATATGCGTCTTAGCCAATACTCCTCATATATCAAAACGAAATAATATATATTACCGCAGTACGGAAGCAGTAAGACAGGCGAAAGTGGCTGCTTTGTTGTCGATACGCGAATTTCCCCTTGTATCCCAGTCGCTCGTTATTGTCAGCGGCGGGAGCGCAGCCTTAAGGTGTCGGCGCAAATTAGAGTTGCAGGAAACTTGGAGCTCTATTAGAGTCATACCGATAATTAAAGGATGTTTCCTCCCGTATAACCGTTGAAATTCGCTTGACAGTTACTTACGGCATAGTTTTCGGTGAGAAGATAATTGAAAACGAAGAGTTCCTCGTCGGGTGATGTCTGATATGTATTAATTCATAGCTCTCCGTATGGATTTCTGTGATAAATCAGTAATGGCAGTTTCAAAAATTATAAATATTTAAGATTTGAATTTTAAAATTCGAATTATTTTAGGGGTCTAATTAGATACAGTACGTCTGTCCGTTCTGTAGCTACGGGGTATCCGTGAGAGGGGAAACGATATTCTCTCGATGTTTTTCGTAAAAAAATAGACGACGCGTCCCATCAATAAAAATTCAACAAATCTGCCAGTAGCCAATCAAATGAGTGGGCGGAGCGATTTGCGGTGACGCACTCGTTAAATCGACGTATAAAATATATTGCCGTTTATTTAAATGTTTTTTGTCCGCATTCCTTTCATAGACACAGATCCAACAGATGTACTGTACAAATTTAGATATTTCAAGTTAATTTGCTTATTGTTAATAACAGCGGAGTACTTTAAGCCCTTATGGGATTCAAACCTCGGAATTCATTTACTGTGAACGAATTTTTATAAAACTTTTTGCATTGTATTGTTAATAAGATATATTACAAAGTTTACCGATCCTAAGGAACGTACATATTAACTAACTGACTACAAGAAGAAGACTAAATTAAGCAAATCTTATGTCAAAAAGGTCAACTTCGGGACCAGAACTTACTAGATCTGTTGACAAGGCTCATAAGCAAAGGCATGGTCTTAATGTAAAAATTACAAAAACATGTTAGTGTCTTCTTCAAAAGCGAATATCTCCAACAAAAATAAAGCTAATGAGGCGAACGAAAAAAAAACTATCGAGTAAGGGTGTATCTAGTTGACAAAATGACTTTTAAATTTCTTGGTGTTTTAACATACTCCGCAGGGTGTTTCAAACTTTCACCAAACTATGAACATTTCGTTTTCCCTCGATGGGGAGTTTTACTTTTAATTTAGAAAAAGATATTAAATAGTCAAATAATTTGGCTACGTACTGCTTAAAAAATCATCAAAATCGGCCCACTAGCCTTTATTTTTTTACTAGAATTGAAAATCAATTAATATATAGGGTGTACTATTACAAAAAACACAACTTTGATGTGTAATTTTTTTGGGGACACCCTGTAGCTCTAACTCTATATAATTTTAGAAAATACTTTAAATTAACTTACATAAGCTCACAAAATTTCATTTCAATCCAAACTGCAAACTCCTTGTTCTTGCAAAAACCGCGTAGTATATGACACGCCACACTGTACAGGGTGGGTCAAATTCGACGCTTTTAAATGGAAACACCCTTTTCTATAAAAGATAGACGAAAACTAATATCGGTGTCTGGAGCTCAATTTTCATCAAAAACATGATGGTGAAATCAGCACATCAATATCTGTTACCGTTTCGGTGTTACGAAGTGTTTTTCAAAAATGTGCATTTTTAACAAATCGCTGTAACTTTTTTGCTATGGAAAATTTTGTATTTCTATGAAGAGATTTCCAAAGCACCTTTTTACGTAGAATTTAATGGTTTAAGTATAATTTTTTTAAAATTAATAATTTAAGAGTTATCAAGAGAGAAATTGATTTTTTATTTGGGACACCCTATATATTTTTAATTAACTGAAGAGAATTTAAAATTACCTTTTCAAAAATATAGCACACTTGATATTTTGTTATAATCCCCTTCGAAATACAGGATTTTTAAAAGCTCGCCACTTTTAACTAGTAGGCTTTGAACCCCTTATTGATGATATGCCTTTAATGGAACTCGAAAACATATTTTTCCAGCAAGACGACGCATCGCCTCTGAACGCTGAAGTTATCAGCAAATTTTTGCAGCCAATTTCAAGAATAATTGGATAGCTAACCAAGATCTCAGCCGTTGGCCGTCGAGGCCGCCTGACTTAGTACCCATGGATCTAATCCTATGGATATATTTGCGGAAGAATAAAGGTTCCTTATTCTTCCGTATAATCTAGACAAGAATTAAAAATACTTAGCAGTTATGAGAGGGTATCTTTCACCCCCACTGAGTTAATGAATACCGCGAGAAATGTTCAAAACTGCCCTGTCTGCCCATAACAGAAGACGGTCGATATAAAATCGAACACCTGTAGCAAAATCTCATATATTGGTTTGCTACTTATTTTTATTGTTATTAGATATAGTTTAAATGTGTTGATGTTGGTTAAATATATTTTAAATTGTTATAAAATTCTGCATCTCTCATAGCAAATATTATTTTCGTTTTAATTGATGCTCGCAGCTAGAATTTTTTTGCATTACAGCCGGTGCCGTTCAAAGCCTACTTATTTAAAGGGGGCGAATTTTTATATACTCTATATTTCGAAGAGGAATCGAGCAAAATATCAAGTGTGTTATATTTTCGGAAAGGTAATTTTAAATTCTTTTCAATAAAGTAAAAATATACAGGGTGTCCCATATAAAAAATCAAATTTTTTGTTGATAATTCTTAAATTATTAATTTTAAAAATATTATACTTAAACCATTAAATTCTACGTAAAAAGGTGCTTTGGAAATGTTTTTATAAAATAAAAATTTTCCATAGCAAGAAAGTTATAGCGATTTGTTAAAAATGCATATTTTTGAAAAACACCCCGTAACTCCGAAACGGTAACAGATATCGATATGCGGTTTTCACCATCTTGTTTTTGACAAAAATTAAGCTCCAGACACCGATATTAGTTTTTGTCTATCTCCTACAGAAAAGGGTGTTTCCATTTAAAATCGTCGAATTTGACCCACCCTGTACAATTCGATTTCAATCAAAATTTCAATAATTAGAATATAAGCAGAATAGGTATAATTTATGCATTAGATTCATTTATTTCAATAAATTTACTTAGAAAAGAAAATTAAAAAAATCAAAAAATTAAGAGAAGGAAAGATCTAAGAATTTACTAAAATTACTAAAACAAAAAAATAAAAGCAACGAAAAAAAATGAGTAAACATTTTAGTATTTTATCTATAAAACACAATACAGAAGGAAGATTAATACATTCACAGAACTATACATACAGAAGAACATTAATACATTCAGAGTAATTGAATTCCGAGGTAATTGAATTCCAAAGTCTCTGGGCACTCCAATATAATAATACCCATTTTTTAATTCTACTTGAAATTCTAAACACATTGTATGGACAGGGTCCGGCAATGGTGCGTCGGGCACTCGGTCGGGCAAATGTAGCTCCTATAGAATAAAAAAACTTGGCGTAATGTTTTCCGAAAGAACTTCGTTGCCTCTTAGGGGAGTAATGGAGCTCTTGAGGTGCTATCTGCATAATCCTTATTTTCCAGTTAAAGAAAAGTTTTATGCTCAAAATGATGGTTTAACTATGGGGTCTTCACTTTTGTCCAGTAATAGCAAATATATATATATGGAATGGTTCGAGACGAATGCCTTTAGTACCGCGGTCGTCAAATCCAAAATCTGGCTTCGATATGTTGATGATACCTTTATAATCTGGAACGGAACCGATAGACAGTTGGTGGATAGACAGTGGATTGACAGACTTTCTTAATCATCTTAATTCACGAAATAACTCAATCAGATTCACGATTGAAAAAGAGAAAAACTTCTGTGTGTCGTTTCTGAATGTTCTTGTCAGTAGAAGCGATGGATCCATTAGCACTGCTGTATATAGAAAGCCAACACACACGGGACAATATTTAAATTCTCAGTCGAGCCATTCTGTAGCAACTAAAAGAGTAATAATTAAAAACACTCTGTCATAGAGCAATCACTATATGCAGTGACCAAGAATCTCCAAATTCTGAATTAAATCAGAATGGTTACACTGCAAAATCCCTAGACAATATTATATCCAATTGCACATGGGCGCCGGACAGGGGGGCAAGAGGGGGCATTTGCCCCCCCCTGGATCACTGAAACGATAAAAATAAAATCTTCTTACATCCATCTGTAAAAAAAATAATCATTATTATGTAATTGTTAGGTGTTACCTGTAAAATAATAAAAAATGTGGTAATTATTGGGATAACTGGAAATCGTCCGATTTTCACCAAAATTGGTATACACACTATTTTGAGGTCGTAGATTACGAATCTATTTTTTTCTTGGCGGTCTCTTACCGTTTTTCAGAAAAACGGAAAATTATTTCAACATTGAATTTTTCTTTATTTCGGCCCTATAAAGTAATAATTTCACTATATTTTCATTATATTATACTTTACCTAAAAGCCACACTTGATTGGGGATAGAAAAGTGTCCAACATTATATACTGTAACACTAAACAATATATATATATATATATATATATATATATATATATATATATATATATATATATATATATATATATATATATATATATATATATATATATATATATATATATATATATATATATATATATATATATATATACTGAAACACTTTTCTTAACAAAATACCAAAGAAAATTGAGACCAGATGGAAGTTTGACATTTGATATATCTTTCTTTCTCTCTCCTATGTAATAAGACAGACAAATTTATTCTAGACCAAATCTAGAAATTTGAAAATTTACAACGTTGCCATATCTTCTATTTTTTCGGGTGATTACGGATTTTAAATAAATTACCTATTATGAGATCGACAATAATTAAATATACACCTATATCCACAAAATTACGCGAGTATTAAGAGTTTTGATTGCATTGGTTTTAACTTCTTTGCGGAGGGGGTTAATCTTTTTTTAGTTAATCTAATAATATAACAACAAAAGATACACCCTCTGCATGGAAGTTGTAACCAATGCAATCAAAACTCTTTCGTGCAACTTCGTGGGTATAAATAGTCAGATCTCGTTGGTCAAACAGCAGTTATGGGAAGGAGCCGTTCTTCTCGCGACCGCCTTTCGTAATTGCAGAATGAGCGAAAAAAAACGCTAAATTTAGGTTTAGCATTGGCAACGTTGCTTTAAATGCCAGAAACACATAAACTTACTTCGGGTTTCTCTTATTACCGATTCTGAACCGTCCTAGAACTGTGATGCGTATGCGCAGAAGGAAATATGAAGACATTATTTCATTTGCGCATGCGCTGCAGAGTTCTTGGACGGTTCAGAATCGGTAATAACAAGAACCCGAACAAAGCTATAATCTAATTGGTTAAAAAAGTAACAGAAAATAGCAAAAACATTATTGATTATTGAATACCTAACAAAATATGTGCTAGAAAACCTTAAAAATATGAGAAATTAAGAAAAATTCGATAATGAAATTATTTTCCGTTTTTTTTGAAAAACGGTAAGAGACCGCCAAGAAAAAAGTTCAGATTCGTAATCTACAACTTCAAAATAGGGTGTATACCAATTTTGGTGAAAATCGGACGATTTCCAGTTTTTCCAATAAAATTACAACTGTTTTTAAGTCTGGGACTATTCTACGACGTGTCTTAACAAAAAGAAAACCTGAATCATCAAACCAAGAGAAAGAGTGCATCTACCAGGTACCTTGCGAGTGCGGTGAGTCGTATATTGGAGGGGCAAAACGTCCTCTAGATGTACGACTTGACGAACATAAAAAACATACGCAAAGAGGTGAAACAACGAAGTCGGGCATTGCAGATCATGTATGGTCCAAGCACCAGAACATAAAATGGTCGGAAGCGTGCCCGAAACGTTGTCTAAGCTAAATAAATAAAGACAATGGAAGTCCGAAACTCTTTTAGTTTTAGTTTCAGAGATATTAATAAATAAATAAAAAATTAACATTTTCCAACGTTCCTTAAAAACATTATTACAAATAAGGATTGTCCTGAAATCAAAACTATATTAGGTGTTTACTTTAGATGGTCTATACTTACTTTAGAACTCTCCCAACAGTCTGAGAAACTTTCTCAGGGTTTCCGACCGAAAATAAATAAAAAAAATTCGTTGATTTAAGGAAGAACAATCTTCGGATTGTGAGTTTTTAACAGGATATTGTCTCCCCAATGAACACCAGTAGATTGAAGCTAAGAAACAAGGGCGAATATACAGATTCTGTGCCTGTGCGGAAAATGGGGAACCACCAAAACACCTCATCATCTGCGATAAGGCTCACTCTGTATAATACAGCATTATTAATAACAAGAACTCAAAAATGATATCATAGAGTAATTTGTTATTTTTTCCTGGTAATAAATTAATACAAATACAATATATTTTACAGTAAGTATGTAGAGCGCATTATCTAGTGGTGCTCGGTGGAATCCCACACCCGGCATTTCATCAGCCGACTATTATTATTAAAAATAAAAATAGTTTGGGTACCTAGGTCGACTCAGCCCTAAATGAGTACTTGGGATTCACAATCCTGAGGTAATAATAGGCGGTTGAACCGTAGTGCTAGCCACATTATCTTCCTTGTATACCGAACGGCTCTAGTATGGCAAGCTGTACCTTGGTACTCCCAAGGCTATATACGGGAGCTATTATTATGTAGAGCTCATTAAATATTATAACCTTAATAGGAAATAACTGAATATAATACACACTAAAAAATATTACCTGCAGCGTAAATATAATAATAAAAGATTCATTAGCCAGCTGTTAGATTACCTATACAGGCCCGGCAATGGATCTCTAGGCATAGGAATTACATGCATTGGAATGAAACGCCTATAAAAAGTCTATGCTTAAACAGAGATGGACAACAACTTCCCCGTTTCCACTTCCACTACGACTGTCTACTTAGACAAACTCCAATAAGATAACAAATTTTGGAAATTCCGCCACCTCCCATCCACTCATGATACCCATCTCCCTGCCCTTTATTTATCGCCATTATTTTATTTCCCTTCCCGCGCCTCCGCATCTCGCTATTCCGACTCCCGTCAGTTCATCACAGAGTTGCCAGGTCTACCGGTTTTGTCTGTAAGCTACTGATCTACCGATTTAAAGAAAAATCTAACGATATATTCAACTGCGTCTTTAGATTTTACAATAGAAGCACTTTTAAAAAGCTGACTTATTTGACTAAAAATTAAGCGACTGCCGTGTTGGAATCTGTATAATCTGACTTTATTATTGTTTCATTAAATTTTATTTAGTAATAACACACATACAGGTCATCGTTCTGTCTAGTTGCAGAGTTACAGAGATATTCCTAAAAATCCTTATTACTCCTTATTAGGCGCGGTATTGGCGACATGCCCGAAGAAGTTGATATCTTTTGAAAAGATTTTATTTCATTCATCTACTAAAGTTGAACCCATATTTTCCCAAAAAATGTAAACAAAAACAAAATTTATGTTAAGAAACAACCTAAATTCGGAAAAATATTTTAGTGATTTTCCCGTCAAAAAAATATATTAATATGAAAAAAGAGTTGAGAGTTACTACAGCTTTCCCATTGAAATGAAATTAATTTTAGATATCACTGATCAAAATTTGTACAAAGGTAAAAAGTGACTGCTACACTAATTTGTGACTGCTATCCCTACTTGTTATAGTTTTATATGTTTTTATTAATATATTAATATATTATTTAATTCAATATTTTTTTTAATATTAAATAATATACCTAGCTATTTCTAATTCATGTTATATTTATTATATTTGTATTTTATTTGAGTGATCTATTATTACGACACATAGGAATGCTAATTTTGGACTTAAATATTATATTTTATTTTGTTTCTGTACTTTTAATTTTTGTTGAAGATCTACCGAGAATTTTGTTCTCGTATGGAATTATAATCTAACAAACCCGGCAACCCTGTTCGTCTACTCCTTATAAAGTTTTTTCGGCCTAATTCCTTTGTCACAGCCGCGGCTTTGTGAAGCGCCGCCGCCGACCGACTGTGTCGGGGCGACTGCTAGGAAGATCGTACAGTATTGCCATTTCATAGAATTGCACTTGCTATTTTAGAAATGATATCAAAGTTTTGCATGTTACTTTTCGTTTTAGAAAGAAGTTATGTGCCTAGAGAAAACATTCGTAAAATTGTTTCGTACTTTATTTAATATTTCATTAAGCAGGCAAGATAATGGGATTAGAAGATTTAGGATTTTGACAAGCCAACATAATTTCGATTTAATTGAATGGCAACACTGTCCGTCCTATTTCTATTTTTTCGATTCTGTTCTATTAGTAGGCGGTAGCCCCCACACAAGCGTCTTAAAGACCCGCCCGGCGCCCCCTCTCGCAGGGGCTCTTTCGTCGTATCACTTCTATGATCACTTCCCCTATACGATGGTAGCGAAAAGACACTTTATCCGTCTCTGTTGCACTGCAGTGTATTTTGCAGCCTTACCATCTTTTTTTATCGCATTGAAAACCTTCTATTGCTAATATTCCTTTGCCAGTAGTGTATAGCGGAACCCGTTAGATTATAGGATTAAAAATACAGTTATTTAATAAATTCAACATCATTAAATAAATGTCATTATAATAAAAACAGTAATAATCTACCCGGAAAGCACTATTTATTATTAACAAACCCTAATGTAAAACGGGCCTATTTAATATTATAAAGAGACTAATATAAAATATTGCATTATTCAATAAATAATTAACGGTTTAATATTAGCGGTTTTAATATATAAAAGGATATTAATTTTCAAATATTTCAAAGTTATTTAGGAAAATTACAGCGCGCATCATATATTATTTACGCGGCTTATAGGCCAAACGATCCAACAATTTATTAAATAAATAATATGTCGAAATATAACTGTTTTTGCATTCCGCTAGGAAATTACGTTTTTTTTTGTTAATTTCCGATTTTGAAATTAACCGAGGATAATAATTAATTCCATAGCATATAAACAGAATAAATTTAGAAAAAATTATAAATATTTTTTGCTTGGGTCCCTTCACTGTTCTCCAGTTACAGCTGACGTCCTCCATTATTGTAGTGTACCCTTTACATGATTTATACACAAGTTTTTTTTATACAGGGTGAGTTTCCTACGATGTTCTCTATTGGTATCTCTGAAACTACTGGAGATAGAGAGTCGGTTAAATGGGAAAAGAATTGCAATATTGTGGAGTCATAAATATTCGCCTTTCAGATTTTTGAAAAAGTTCATGGCTTACTAGATATTTCGAAAAAAACATATTTCGGCTATTTTAAAAATTGCCTCTAATACCATTATAAGCTATGTTAGACAAAAAGTTTTCAGATAAAAGTTGTAGATAATCACATCCTTAATGAGACCGTGTCCTCCGTTTTTTTCTAAAGCATGTCTTTTTTGATATATGACACAAACATATGTTTTTTTAAATGGAAACCATAGTTGGCCATGACTTCATAAAAAGCGCCATTTTTTAAGCTTTTTAGCGATATAAGCTATAATATGTTTTCTTGGAAAAATTACTGAGTTATAGCCAATTCTTTTCATTTTTAAACAATTTCACTTAGTTAGCCATGGAAACAAGTTTAATCGTCTTTGCTCTCATAAATGTGAAGCTGTCACATTCAATCTTTGTAAATTAAAGTAAACAAAAATTGTAAATATGAATTTTTCAAATGAAGAAAAGCGTATAGGATTATTGGTTCAACCTTTCTTAGCCATACATTTTCGAGGATACGTTGACCGGTGAATGTTACGTTTTTTAGAGAACGGTTTTCAAGGCATGTTAGAAAAGTTAAATTTAGTTATAGCCAATTCTGATCTTTCTTAACTAATTTCACTTAGATTGCATGGTATTCTTATTCTGTTATGATTTATAACTAATAAAAAGTCTTTTTTACATTACTCAATCTAAAACTTAAAAAAGTAATATCACTACGTACACTTTAAGTTATTTTAGAAAATGTTCAAAAAATCCGCCATTGTTTTGAGTTGCATCTTTTTAAAACTGAATTACTACTTATTCTCACAGAAGGACCCGTCGACTTAATTAAACTTTTTTCGTACCACCACTTCGAGTGCCTCTCATAATTCATAAGTTCTTTTGTAAACCCTTATTGTTAACTATACCGCATAAAAAATTCTAAAATGGATAGGTCAGGTGATCGAGGACGCTCATGCAACCTCTTCCTATCCCTGCGTTTGTATAATTATGATATGAATAGTTTTTAAAATTTCTTTCATTATGAAGGGTGGGGGGTGGTGTGTCATACTGAAAGTCATGTTGGAACCATTCTATTGATGCGCGAGTATCTACACGCCTTTCTTCATTTGAAAAATTCATATTTACAATTTTTGTTTATTATAATTTACAAAGTTTGGATGTGACAGCTTAACATTTCTGAGAGCAACGGCGATTGAAATTGTTTCCATGGCTAACTAAGTGAAATTATTTAAAAACGATAAGAATTGGCTATAACTCTCGAAGTCATCATTTTTCGAAGAAAAGATCTTATAGCTTATATCACTAAAAAGCTTAAAAAATGGCGCTTTTTATGAAGGTATTATTTATGACCGCACAAAACTGCAATTCTTTCCCCATTTAACCGACTCTCTATCTCCACTAGTTTCCGAAATACCCATAGAGAACATCGTAGGAAACTCACCCTGTATAGCAGAGTATACAGGGTAGTCCGAACTGAATTCCGGAAACTTCGGCAGCATATTCTGCTGATAAAATGACCAGATATAAAACAATAATAGAGAGCTTGAAAGATGGTTGTGAAAAGAACTTTGTTTGAAAAAAATTGTTTCTAGTTTTTTAATCAATAGATTGCAACTAATTTAGTATTTACATTTAAGATAGATTTTGCAATTATAAATGCCAATCTCTTAATGTTTTCTAAAATCATGTCAGTAGAAAAGCAGCTGGGAACTTTTGAGAACAAACAGGGCGATCGAGGCAGAGCTTCGCTAAATCTAGACAAGAGCAATATAGACAAATCTCTCTTGATCGATCAAGAGATGTTTGCAGAGCAAACTGAAACTAATTGTTCTCTCTAAACATCACCTAGAAATTGTCATTATAGTGCAAAGCCGACGTGATTTATAGTCGAGGATTTATAGGAAGTTTAAACACAAAGACGTTTGAAAAAGTGATGCTTTATTTTATAAGGATAAATTATTAATTATAGAAAATTATGACAACCTAACTTAAAACTGAAAGGTATAAATAATGATTTAACAGTAATAAATTTTCTCGTAACAGTAATTTACTTTTTTTATTAGTTAGTATCAAGAAATCTATAGAAAAGAATTATTTCTTACTTTCAAACTTTCTACATTTGGTATGGACGTCATCTGCCTTTTTGTCTTGGACATTTCTAAGAATACGAAATCTTACCTGAGTCGCGTAAAACAGAGTATTCATAGTTAATACAATAATAGTATATGGTGTTTTATTAGGAGTAAAAATGCCTATCTTAGCCACTGTAAGAGGTGGCTAAGTAGCTAAAAAAGTATATTACTACTGGCTAAAAATTCATGAATTTTTTTAGCGAACGTTTTAAACTAAATCCCCGCGGAGAGTAATCAGACAAATTCAAATTACCCACTTATAAAAAGGGAAACTTTTCTCAAACTTACGTACTTTTTAATTTCCAACCAGTAACTCTTCTTCAAAGTCGTCTCGGCTCTGCCCATGATCGAATTAGATCCTTCTGGGAAATTAAGCGAGTCTCATTAGAAACTTTTGATAAAACTAATCGGGACTCTCGCCAAACTTCCACGCGGGATAAATGGAGGAGCCTTAAAAATGCGGGAAATCTCGTCAACGAGGGAGATATTAACCTGTGAGGTCCCTAAGGTTTTCTTGTTGAGGTTCAGATGTCTGAAAAAAGTAATGGACTTCAAATATATTGTGCCCTAGAAATTTACAAAAAATGCATGGTTTCCATCATGATACGTAATGCTAAAATGTAATGCGTGTTAGATAGTATAGTTGAAAATATTTAAACAGAATGGAACACCATACCACAAACCTTACTTAATTTGGGTACTACGTTGGGCTAAGTCCCTTGTAATCTATTCTAGTGATGGGCATTAGGTTTCTTTTTAGCGAATCGAATCACACGATTCAATTTCACATATTGAATCGAATCCTACGATTCATTCATTTGAACGAAACACATGCACAATTTACTTTTCATCAAAACGAGAATCGTACCTGGCACTACCGGCGATAATTTGGTCGGACAATATATAGGGGCCAGAATAAGAAATATACAGTTCTTTAATTTGTTTTTCAACACTTTATGGCACTGGCGTGATTGGATTGATTATTTTACCACCAGTAATATTAAATTATCAATCCAATTCTTCTTAATACCAATTTAATATTTTTAGTATATTTTAATTCCTATTTAAGAACCATATCATAAATAGTTTATAATACTGTATGATGAAAAAAATGATTTCCGATGGGTGCCCGGTGGCGTAGAGGTACAGGCTCTCGTCTACCAATCACTCAAGGTAGTGGGTTCGATTCCCACACCCGGCATTGCATCAGCCGACTATTTTTATTAAAATAAAAATAGTTTGGGTACCTAGGTCGACTCAGCCTTAAATGAGTACTTGGGATTCACAATCCTGAGGTAATAATAGGCGGTGGAAGCGTAGTGTTAGTTAGCCACATTACCTTCCTTGTATACCGAACGGTTCTAGTATGGCAAGCTGTACCTTGCTACTCCCAAGGCGTTAAACGCTATTGCCACGCCCTTTCTAATTCGAAGTTCAATAAAACACAAAGTTTACTTAATCTGAATGAGTTGCATAGAGGCCACTAGCTTTTTAATTTTTAACAGCCGGGTGGTCGGGGTTCAAAGATATTAATAAAAGGGCGCCACGAGATTATACTCTATGAACTCGGCAATAAAGATGTAACTATTAAGTAGACTTCAACACTAACCTCGAACTGTTGAGTGCAACTATCATGAACTTCAAATATTCTATAACTATTTGTACTTAGGTGACTCTAACTTTAACTATGAGACTAGACTGTAAATAATACTACTAAAAATATTTAAGCAATTTATTAAAATATCAAAAGTTTATATTTAAAGAAATGAAATTGAAGTTAAATGAAATGTATAGTTAAATGAAATTTAAATCAATAAGTACTAAACCTATGACGTCAAACCCCCTTATCTAACTTAATACTAGATACAAACAGAGTGGTTTACAATAAGCAAATCTAAATCTAAACAGTCTTACTCTAATCGATGTATAATCTTGAAACAACTCGGAAGTTCCTCCGGCTGAGCTACGGTGTATAGCTACAGGATGGCTACGGCGGTGCACAGCAGCTCGGTGTACTGTCACTGGAGCCCACGGATTTCAGCAGACGTACGAATGCCGGCCAGGTGTAGGACTTCAAAGGTGAACATAAAAAACCCTCAACGAGGGTTTATGATGTCAACAGGTAACTCTACACACGGGCAACAGGAACGGATGGAATTCTGGACTGTTCTGTGGATCGGTCTTCTTGCTCTTGGAACTATCGGGGACTTCTTGGGCACGTGGAATCGGAATATCGGTCGGAAAAATTTGGCTATTTAATCCTTTACGGAAATTGGTCGGCGGTCCATAAAAATCATCAAAATCCAACCACGCCTCTGACCAAAGGTGTTTCGGAAGCCTTAATCCTTCTCTAGGAAGACCTGTTAACTACCAACAGGAAATGCTTCACGAAATGGCAGCCAGTTCTTCACGACGACACTCTTCAGTCGGTGGATACACAAGAAGTGATGCAAGATTCGATTTCCTTCACAAAATCAGATTTCAACCGAAAATCTCCCTCCAGGATATAGATAGAGAACTATATATCTCGACTAGTCCAACTCACAAAAAGGCATAAATAAAAACGACGTTCTAGAATATTTTTCATTGTCATATTTCATATCCGGTCAATGAACGAACTTATTCACAAATTCCCACCATTAAATGAACGAATTGCACACTGCGATCCACATTAAAAATAACCAATTTAACTAATTTTATCTGATAATTATAAAATTTCAATAACCAAAACAAAGGATAAATAAATCCAAAAACATCTGATTTGATCTGACAGTGACAAGGGACAAGTGATGACCAAAGATTTAGAGAGATGGACAAAATTGTAATGCTGGGCGGCATCCAGTGATAATATTCTGTGGCTCTATAGCGCGGTGTATATCGGGTTGCATAATTGTAAAATTTAAAATAAAATAATATTTAACAATAAAATTATAGTAAACATGATGCAAAAATAATAGCTATTTGCGATATTTTATGAGCTAGCACACAGAGGTCGTTGCGAGGAAATTTGACTGTTACACTATAAACGGGAGCTATTATTATATTAAAAAAAAAATGGGGTCCAGTTGGTTTGGAAATAAACATCGATGACATTCCCCATACAATTTTAAAATGACAGCAATCTTCATTCCATAACCATCGCTGACACACGTTTTTTTTAACATATTGAGCAGAGAAATATTATTTTAACAAGAATATTAACGTGAAAATTAAATGCATTACAGATACTCCCGTACTAAGCACAGTATAAATAAGTTTTTTCTTGTAAATAACCTTTTTATCGTTTTTATTTTATGCCCATGATGTTTGTTTAGGGCTTTTATTCAAGACTAAATATTGGTGCCCGACTCTCTCTAGAACGATCGTTGATCGCTGTGGTCTGATTCAATTCTTACGACTCTTTTTTACAGCTCATCGATCAAATTTTATAGATCCGTGCTGGCCACGATTCAATTGAACGAATCTATTGTAAGTAATGGATCAATTCTCACGACTGTTTAAACGAACGAGCCTTAGAAACAAACTATCCCATTGTGATCCGATTCAATACTCACGAATCTTTTTTATTTCTCGTTCGTTTGGTCGGGCGATATTAGGGAAATGACAGGTAAATGGTAAGGTGGTTAAATGCAGCATCAAACAGGGAGTCATACCCAAGTAGCATTTTTGAAAACATTTTAGGTAATGTTTCTAATAATTGTCTGTTTCTCGACACAAAATGGAGAAACGGTATGCTACAAATAGGAAACAAACAAACAAAAACAAAACAAACAACGCTTTATTGTGCAAAAAGCCAAAACAGCTTCATCGACAAAGCACTCACAAACAACAAAATCACAAAAAAATACAAACAACAAAAAATACACAATACAAATAATACAATTCAAAAAAAATTTAAGTCTTTAAAATTAGAAAAAGAATATACATGGACAATTTTAGAACAGTACGCAGTACATAGATATAATTTTAAAGTTATAGAATATTAAATACTTGACCTTTGACCAGTGTGTGAGATGATCAAAATTTTAAAATACAAAATTGTTCATAATTAAACATCAACAAAAAAGTCGTTTACCGCATATAGGGCTCTCTCCAGTAGGTATGATTTTAGAGCCTTGCGAAATGCGGGAAAGAATGAAAGCGATTTGATATTCAAAGGCAGATGATTGTACATTTTTTTGGCATTGTACAGTATTGAACCCTTAACTAGTTCTGAGCTCGGGGTTGGCAGATAAAGATCGTGCTCTGCATTCCTAAGTGGATAGTTATGAGATGGCCTTTCGGGAATAGCAGATATGTGCTTGCGGATTAAGCAAACGGATTCAAAAATGAATAAAGAAGGAAGAGTCAGTATTTTCAAATTTTTAAAGAAATTCTGGCAGTGAGTTCTACTGTTCAGTCCCAATAAATATCGAACTGCTCTCTTCTGAAGTATGAAAACACGATCAAATTTTGTTGCGCAGCAAGTACCCCAGAATGGAAAAGCATAACGAAGATGTGACTCAAAAAGGGCATAATAGGCTATTCTAGAGGTTGAGAAGTTAAGTTCCTTAGAAACTGATCTTAGCGCAAAACAGGCAGCGATTAGTTTCTTTGATAGAGCTTCAATGTGAAAGTCCCATTTTAACGAGTTGTCTACAAGAAGTCCTAAGAATTTCACAGAGTTTCACAGACAAACATTTCCGAAACCTATATATTTTATATGGCTTTACTACATGTGTTAAATTTTATTGAAAATAAAGGAAATAAACTACAATAGATTCTTTTTAAGCTACAAACCAACCGTATTTCAGCAGATGATAAATAAAAGTTCGTTAAAAATACAGGAAACCCCTCTACCGAAAACTGAAATTAACCTGCTAGTCCCTTTTTTTTCCTCATGACGTGACACATGGCCCAATTCAGATTGGTTTACTGATTGGAACCCCCATACGAATACGACTATCCACCATCCCAATCAAAGTAATCATGCACCGTTGGGTTATTGGGCTCATCAACTTATCGAAGGGAGAGAAGATAAGGAATAAGAAAATGGGGTCGCTTATTTTATTGAAAGTGAAAGGACAGTTTCGTGAGAGTAAAAAGGGACTGTCGGACGCTTTTTATCGGCTGCGATTATAGGGTTATCTCAAAGATTAATTGGCCCCTTAAAATTAATAGTGTCCACAATTTTTGTAAACGACGGTCTTTGGTTTAATTAATTTTGTTTCGTAAAGTTCTTTTACAATAAAATACTACTACAACAGCGTTTTAAAGAGTTTGAAATAATATAACATTATAATATGTGCAAGAAACTAGCAGTAGCGGCTCGTGGTTATTATTGTAGGGAGGTCAATATCTAAAAATATTGCGTCGATTTTTTTGAGACGCGACCAAATTTAATAATTGGTTTCTTACAAGGTACTTGTACGTTTAGTTAAAGCAAAATAAATCTAAAAATAAATACAAATTATGTTAAAATGAAACCTACCCTTACATTTTTAAACAGGTGGTCTAGGGCCATTTCACTAAAAATCCAGTCAATGTTCTTTACACAAATGTTCTACGGTACTGTGGGAACTTGGAACTTTAGTTTCGGAGATATAAATTTAATCGGACCTTTTTAAAAAAATTAATTTTATTTTTCAGAAACTATTAGAGACAGAGTTTACCAAAAATGCTTTTTATAACTACTAGTGGGTAAATGAATTTCTAGATATATTACGAATTTTCTTGGAACTTTAGTTTCGGAGATATACATTTAATCGGATATTTTTAAGAAAATTAATTTTATTTTTCAGAAACTATTAGAGACAGAGTTTACCAAAAATGCTTTTTATAACTACTAGTGGGTAAATGAATTTGTAGATATATTACGAATTTTCTTGGATCTTTAGTTTCGGAGATATACATTTAATCGGATATTTTTAAGAAAATTAATTTTATTTTTCAGAAACTATTAGAGACAGAGTTTACCAAAAATGTTTTTTATAACTACTAGCGGGTAAATGAATTTCTAGATATATTACGAATTTTTTTGGAACTTTAGTTTCGGAGATATACATTTAATCGGACATTTTTAAAAAAAATAATTTTATATTTCAGGAACTATTAGAGACAGAGTTTACCAAAAATGCTTTTTATAACTACTAGTGGATAAATGAATTTCTAGATATATTACGAATTTTCTTGGAACTTCAGTTTCGGAGATATACATTTAATCGGATATTTTTAAGAAAATTAATTTTATTTTTCAGAAACTATTAGAGACAGAGTTTACGAAAAATGCTTTTTATAACTACTAGTGGGTAAATGAATTTCTAGATATATTACGAATTTTCTTGGAACTTTAATTTCGGAGATATACATTTAATCGGACATTTTTAAGAAAATTAATTTTTTTCAGAAACTATTAGAGACAGAGTTTACCAAAAATGATTATACGGTGTTCTTCTTGCCTTGAACTGCTAATATAGAAATTAATTCCACGCTGTGTTCGACATAATGTGGATCAACCTGCTCTCACTACCGGTTTCGGGGCCCTACCCCATCATCAGGTGAGCTTGGGTCGTTTCCACAAATGGGCGATGCGGGACTTAATATCTTACCGCTACTTTACGACAAGTCGTATTTATATATTCTGCGCTGTGCTCGTCGTTTTGTGGAAACTGTGGCCAATCTATCGCACCTTAACCCATTATATTTCTATATTTTTCTATACGTAGTATACCTTACCTTGTTTGCGTCACGAGTCGTGACACTTGGAGTTTAATACGTGTAAAACATGGCGGGAACGAAGGACAAAATGAAATTTTGACCGGCAGTAGAGAAAATGGGTAAAATAAAATATTTTCAAGCAAAAATTTGATAAATTGGGAATATATTTGAATATTTTAGGATAAAAAAAAGTGATTTACAAAAATTCTTCCAATTTTTGTAGTCACGGATTCTTAAAAAGTTTCTTTGAGAATATTTTTTATATATCTTTTGTTGTAGAAAAAACTTGTAATAAATAAATAGGAAAGCGAAATTTTAAATTTTCTGCCATAATTCCGAAAACGACAAAGAAGAGTGCGATTTCTAGATGAATTACCACTAAATAGTGAAAGACGAATTTGAAGCATCCTGTATATCATAACAGATGTCGTCACGATTCTAATTTTCTTAAAAAAAAACTATGTATATTCGATTCAAACTGATAATAAAAATATATGTTTTAAACTAAAAAACTCGTTAGGTTATTCTAACAAAATTATTAAAATATTAAAATTATTTAAAAGAGAATATAAAATTTGCCAGGGCACTCCTTTACGCGATTTCTATTAAAAGTTATGTAACCTATTTAGCTTAACCCAGCTTAACTTTCGTGCAATTTTAGAAGGAAATTTCGCTAAGTCTTTTTTCCTAAGTCTTTCTCGTTAAATGTAGCGCAGAGAACGTTTTTCTCTACTAGTACGAATTAAAACGAGTTAGAAATTTACATCAAAAATGTATCATACTATAGGGCAATTTGTTTCTACTCTGATCTAGTAGGTTTTTAAGTAATACAAAGTACTACAGGAGAAAGATATAATACTCTGGAAGAATTTTAACTATTTTAAGAAATAAGAGGTCCATAATTTTTTTTAATAAATGTATTTTTTAATTCAGAACTCAGAGGAATTAAATATATTTGTGTAATAGTACTTTTTACTTTTTACATGCTTTCTTTTATAAGTTAATATTTTTATAAAAAAATCATAATTCTGCTGGCTATGATACACAAATATTATAATTTTACAAGAAGGTATACATGTATGTCCAAATATTCCGTGGACATAGAACTATTACGTAATTTTCGTTCATTGGACACAATTTGCCTCTATACAAAAGTAGTGCTTCGTTTGACCGCTAGAGGGCATCAAACTTTAAAAAGATAAACACATTTTTTCAGATATTCTAAGAATCGTTATTAGGATTTGAATGAGATTTTGGGTGTCTATGTTTTGCTAAATGCTTTAACATCTGACTTTCATAAAATTCAAGGAAAACTAAGGGAAGGGTAAAAACTACCCTCACTCCGGAGACGGAAGTAGTTCTTACTCTTCCCGTATATTACTTGGATTTTTGTGAAGTCATATATTAAAACACTTAGCAGGACATAGACACCTAAAATATCATTCCATTTGAAATAACGGTTCTTAAGATGTCTAAAAAAATGTGTTTTTTATAGTTTGATGCCCTCTAACGAACAAACGCAGCACTCATCGTGAAATATTTTAAAAGAATTTTTTTTCTGATTACGAAAATATGCCACACTTGCCCTCTCTTTTCAGTAGTTTAGCGCAGATTCGTATAAATATGATTAAAATATAAAATGTAAAAATTATACAATTATTATTGAAAAATAAAAATAATAAACGCGGGTATTTTAATGTTGAAAAGTTATATTTTTAATTATATTTATACGAATTTGCGCTAAACTAATGAAAAGAAAGGGCAAGTGTGGCATATTTTCGTAATCAGGAAAAAAAATCATTTTAAATATTTAATGATATATGTATAGGGTGTACCATTTAAAAAAAAGTAATTTATGTCAATAATTTTGACATTTGGCAGTTTATACAATTTTTGACTCAACGGCAAAAAACTTAACGAAAAACACTACAATTCATTTTTTTACTCAACCTTTTAACCCGAAAAATAAATATTTTACAGCCTTTTAAAAGTGGGACAAATTAAAATGAAAGCACGGTACAATGAGCTTATTTTGATTAAAGAAATACGTAGTAGTTCTATGTCCGCAGAATATTCGGACACTCTGTATATAAAATATTCAGCAACTGCCAATTTAGAGTATAAGCGAGTCGAAAATATTTATTTATTGTACATTGTACCGTATGATCGAATAAAAACGGCGTCAGCGATGGCTGTCATTTTGTATGTAAAATTATATGGGAAATGTCATCGATCGTCATTTCCAAGCCAACTGGACGCCATTTTTTTTTTTGATCATACGGTATTTATGTATCTTGTATATATTATATTTATAGACTCCATTAATTATAATCTTTACAATAGAAAAATTTAGAAGAAAAGTTTCAAACTTTTGTCGCCTGTTTCGATTGTACTGCGATAGATATTGATCTAGTTAAACTTTTCTTATTTAATTTATATATAGCAGATAACGTTCTGCATGTAGCCTAGACATATTAAACTTTCTAACAGGTCTGGGCAGCTTTTCTTAACGTATCCTTCACGCTATATAAAGCAACTTCCCCGAAGGCAAACGTGAAATTTTTAAAGTTTATTTAAATTCGCTTGCAAAATTGAAAAATAAGAATCCATTCGGAATTCTTCTGTAGAGTAAAATATTTTGCGCCGTCTGCACTAGTTCTGTATACATAACCATATTTCTGCGCCTTGCACATAAAATAATTCCAAATGGACCAGATGAATTTGAAGTTTTAATTTTATATTCGCGCGTAGTAATTTTTAATATACCGTGTTCCGGAAATTTGAAAAATAGAATGTAAAAAAATCAATATATTAATGTCCTCGGGGCCGTAACACTAGATCCAACAACATCAAGTAGAGCTATTGAAATGCTGTTAGCGGCGGCGTGCTGAGACGGTACCAACTATGTCTAGATAATAATGGACAGCAGTCTGAACATTTAATTAAGTCTTTGTGTTTCTATTTTTTTTATATTAACTGAGAAGCCCGATTGAAGTAACCTCTTGAGTTTACAATAAAATATGTTCTTTTGTTTCTGTCACACTTATTTTTATTTGCTTCGCATTGTTCGATTTTATTTAATTGCTAATTCATGTATTCGGCTCCTGGGACATTTCTTTTTTCTTCATCTTCTTTCTGATAATTTTTCGGACGCGGTTTTTGAAGAGATCCAAAATTGGATTAAACTATCTTCTAACCTTTTAAAAATGGCTGGGTTTGGTTGCTCGCGCTCTGGATACCGCTCAAAATATAAATCAGCTGCCATTTGCTTATGTTTGTTAGACTCAATATAACATTCTAACATATTATATTTCTCAAAATTTTAAAATTTACTCATTTTTTTATTATTTAAAATACACACACTTCAATCTGTTGAAATGAAATGTACCGGATCCATCAAAGGTATGTTCCGATCACCAAGACAACCGTTCACTTTATTACTCGGCGCGGCCTACTATCCACTAAGTGGATATTTTAAGGAAAATTTGAAATGTTGATGTTAATAGTGAAAATAAATATAGAGTGTTATATATTTTCGAGAAGCCCATGCCGAGCTGAATAAGAAAATTTAAAAATATACAGGGGGTTCTATGTAAAGAAACATAAGTACAGTTAATATCTCAAAAAATATTTTTTTTCGAAAAAAGTCCGACTACGCCACTGTATTCTACACAGAAAAGTGCCTTTAGAATGTATAATTCATTTTACCGTGGCTGCTGAAATAAACAAACTATCGAACATCCTGAAAAAGTACAAAATTTGGGAATCCCCCTGTAGCTTCGAAACCGATCAAGATAGCCACTATTCGTTTGCGCCATTGCATTTTTTTCAAAAAAAGAACCCGAGACTGCAGTATCAAAATTTGAATATTTCTCACGGTTTCCTAGATACCCTATAGAAACAACCAAAGTGATCCACCCTGTACTTTAAGGTTTAATATATTTTGTTCTAGAGGGCTGATTTTGATAATTTTTAAGCAATATGTAACTAAATTATTTAAATTTTTAGTTTTTATTTCTAAATTAAAAATGAAAGTTTCCATATGTCAATTATACGAGTAGAAACAAAATAGATATTTTGGTGAAAGTTTGAAACACCCTGTGGAATATCTTAAGACGGAGAAGAATTTAAAATTATTTTTATTATCTAGGTACATCCTTTCTCGATAGTTTGTTTTTTGGTTTATCTCAATAGCTTTATTTTTGTTGAAGATATTCATAGAAGAAGACGGTAACATTTTTTCGTAATTTTTACCTTTAAACAATGTCTTTGCGTTTGGTCCTGGTCATATCTCTAGATCTAATAAGTTATGGACCCGAAGCAGGCCTTCTTGATATAAGATTGGCTTCGTTTATTTTTTTTTTCTTACAGTCCGTTCACTTACATGTACGTTCCTTAGGTGTAATTCATTATAAATTTGAAAAGCTGGCAAATGGCAGTTTCTTAGCGATAAACTTACAATAAGTCAATTGTCTCGAAGTTCTCATATGAAGTACCTGAACGTCTTGCATATGAACTGATGGTCTCGAGAAAGTGACTGCACTGTACTTAATGCACACCATCTGTTAGCGACATAATTTTGATCTCTATCATCTTCCAGTAAAGCAACTATGGCGGATACAACTTCTGGACTTAAAACCATCTCTGCTAGAGTAACTGCCCAACAGCCAGCAGACAATCTATATTAATATATAAAATCCTTAAGTGACTGACATACTGATTAATCACGATCCTGCTCAAACCACTCAACGTAAGAAGCTCAATTTTGGCATACAGGTTGATTCTAGGGTGTAGAGGTTCGATAAGAAGGGATTTTTCGAAATTCCAGTTCCAAGAGGGTCAAACCACCCCTCAAATATAACAATATTTTTTATTTAAAAAACGGTCAAGTTTCCGACAAAACGCTTAAACACGTATATTTTATTTTGTTTTTTTTACATATTTTAAGATTTTTTAGAAATGTATACAGGGTGTATCGAAAAATCTGGTCATTGATTAATCACGCTCCTGCTTAAAGCGCTTGACGTAAAAAGCTGATTTTTGGAAAACAGATTGACTTTAGGGTGTAGAGGTTCGATAAGAAGGGATTTTTCGAAACTCGAATTCTAAGGGGATGAAACTATCCCTCAAATATTAAAATATTTTTTATTTAAAAACCGGTGAGTTTTTCGATAAAACTCCTAAACACGTATATTTTATTTTGTTGTTTTACATATTTTAAGATTTTTTACAAATTTATACAGGGTGTTTCATAAAATATTACCATTGATTTTTGGCAAACCGATTAACTGTGGGGTGTGGAGGTTCGATAAGGAGGGGTTTTTCGAATCTCAAATTCCAAGAGGGTGAAAACGCCCCTCGACAATATTTGTTATTTAAAAAACGGTTAGTCTTTCGGGAAAACGCTTGGACAAGCATAATTTATTTGGTTCTTTTACATATTTTGAAATTTTTTAAAAAATCATACAGGGTGTTCCAAAAAGTTGGGTAATTTCTTAACCACGATTCTGCTTAAACTGCTTGACGTAAAAAGCTTATTTTTGGCAAACGGATTTTTCGAAAGTCGAATTCCAACGAGATGAAACTACCCCTCAAATATTAGCAAGTTATATAATAATATCGCCATATTGCTTTTTCTCATGCTGATGTAGATATGAAAAAATGTTATCCAGTTTGTATGTTAATGGAAATTCTTGCTTTGCTTTATCATCACCATTACAAATGATTAATTCGACGCGAACGAAGTCGCTGGTACACGCTAGTAATAGTATAATTTTTCAATAACAGTAACATTACATAAATCATAAACACTATTTCATAGTTCTATTGACTGTCACCAAAAGCAAAGGCATAGTTTTAACGTAAAAATGACGAAAAAATATTAGTGTCTTTTTCAAAAACAAATATCTCAAAAAAAAATAAAGATATTGAAATGAATCAAAAAAAGATGCACAGAGATGATAAAATTATTTTCAAATTCCTTGCTTTTTTAACATATTCCCGAGGGGTGTCTCACTTGGGTAAAAAATGTGCATGTACTGCCAAAATATCATGTTACTCGCAAGCGACTGCCAATGACTGCGAAGAAGACTGCCTATGACTGCCATGTAATTATTATAGGCGACTGCCGTAAGACTGCCAATGACTGCCAGTGACTGCCAAGAAAATGTACATGTAATTCCAATAGTGAGACACCCCTCGCATATTCCACAAGGTGTGTCAAACTTTCGCCAAAATCACAACATTTTGTGTTAACTCGTATAATTGACAGATGGAAACTTTCATTTTTAATGTAGAAATAAAAACTAAAAATTTAAATAATTTAGTTACATATTGCTTAAAAATTATCAAAATCGGTCTACTAAAACACAATATATAAAACTTTAAAACACATAAAAATTTTAAAGTGCCCATTTTTCATGCCGGTGAATGTATATCTCAACCCCCAACATATTTGACTAAAAATCAAATACATATGCTATTTCCAAAAAAAATAATACGTTACATAATAAAATTTTATACGAAATTCAAATAAGGGAAACTTAGACTTAAATTAGACTTGAAATATGGAGAAAACTTTGGTGCGAGAATATGAGAGCTCATTAACGTTATTCAAACTTTCTTAACGTCTGGAGTAATTACTTCACTTACTTAACTCGCAACTATTTCTCATATTTTAAGTTTTGTATTATCTTCGTCTTACGCCGAGACAGTGTCAGCTCTAATAACATATTCCCCTTCCGGCTATAAAGTGAGTTTCCGTTGTCTCTTGAATATGCCAGATATATGTACGTTTTTCGATAGATACTCTAAGGCAAAATTGTATTTGACATGCCTGCGTTTAATTAGCTCAAGTCCGATATAACAGGCAGTTGATACAATTAAATGACATTTGCATACGTGGAAACAATACTGTTGTAGTATCAATTTATAATAAAATATTGGAAAATATTCAGGGTGGTCCGAACTGTATCCGGAAACTTCGACAGCATTATTCTGCAGACAAAAGTAAGTAAAAAAGTTCGTATAAATGTATGTCCTAAAATGCTTAGTTTCCGAGATACAGGGTGTAGAATTTTCATTTTTACTTCGAATTTTTTCGATAGTAATAGTAAAGTGGTTTGAAAACACGGTGAGGACGTCCTTAATGATTCTGGAGAGAGGTTAATTGACTTTTGCGAACTGAATGGTCTACGTATACTTAACGGCTTCTTTCCACACAAATTAATTTATCGATATACCCGAGAAAGGCCCTCTCTGCAACAAAAATCTATAATTGATTATATGATTGCTAAACAAATATCGAAACTCAAATTCAAAGACTGCAGAGTTAAGGGAGGAGCAAATTGTGGATCCGACCACCGACCACCGTTAGATGTAGCCCTAGAGGAAGTGAAAGCCTGTAACGATGTAGAACTAGAGTATACCAACCTAAAAACCCTAATTAAAAAAGTAGCTTTCGAAGTTTTAGGTGAACAGAACATGCAGAAAAAAAAAGATGAACCAGCTTGGATAACTGACAGCATAAAGGCCTTAATCAATGACAAAAAAAATTCTATCAAAGATGGCTCTCAGACCGAACAGATACTAACTGGAGTCATTACAAGCAAAAAAATAGAGAGGTACGAGCCGCCATTAAGGTAGGAAAAACAGATATTTGGGAAAGAAGGTGCCAGCAAGTGGAAAGCCTAATAGGGGGCGCACGGAGTACTGAGGTATGGAGAACAATCCGACAAATGAAAACCAATCAAACGGACAAGCTCTTGAATAGAATGGATATAGAAAAATGGCGCAACTACTATGCAGAATTACTGACAGAAAACCGACCAGAATTCCGAGCAGTAGAAGATGAGAACAACCTTGCAGGCACTTTAATGATAAGCAAAAGAGAAGTACATCAAAGTTTCAAAAGAATGAAAAATGGACGGTCACCAGGTCCTGGTAATATTGTAGCCGAATTGTTAAAGTGTGGAACCCAAAGACTACGCTGGCGTCTGGCAGAGCTATTTAACCAATGCTGCCTGCAAAGTAAACTACCCCGAGAATGGCGAGTGGCTCACATAGTGTCCATCTTTAAAAAGGGAAATCGTAACGACCCCACTTGTTATAGAGGCCTAAGCATTAACAGTTCGGTCAACAGACTTTTTGGAAAGGTGTTACAGGGTAGGCTCAGGGACAGTATTGGTGACAAAATCTCGGAAGACCAAAGCGGATTCACACCGGGGAAATCTTGCACAAATAACCTTTTTGTCCTGCACAGGTGATGGAAAAAAAGATAGCAGTAGATCAAGAAGTCCATCTAGCATTTATTGATTTGGAGAAAGCGTACGACTCTATTCCCCGCAGCAAGATATGGGAAGTATTGAATATCTTAGAAGTAGATAGACCTTTGCTTAAGATAATAAAATAGCTATATAAAGAAAATGAATCGTACGTTAAGATAGGACACAGGCTATCTAATCCAATTAACACCACAAAAGGGTTGCGACAAGGATGCAGCTTATCTCCTCTGATCTTCAACGCTTACGTCGAATTAGCCCTTAGGGAATGGAAGACGAAATATCAAGGTATGGGAATACCCATTGGGGACAACACACTATTTACCCTGAGCTTTGCAGACGATCAGGTCGTGATTGCGCAGGACTCATACGATCTAGAGTTCATGACTAAGAGGCTTTATCAAGTATACAACAAATGGGGACTTCAGGTTAGTCTAAAGAAGACCGAATACTTAGCTGTCAATTCCAACACTTGTTTTGAAGTCTTCATTAATGATAACGTCCAGATTCAACAAGTAGACAAATTTAAATACCTGGGTGCTACTATCAACAACGAGGGTTTGGGCAAAGAAGAAATACAAACCGAATTCAGAAGAAGCAAACAAGTTATTGGATGTCTTAACAGCCTCTGGTGGGACCGAAACTTATCTGCAACAACTAAAAAAGAGACTTGGAAGAACATTGGGTGGAGTCAGTTCTTTGCTATGGTTCAGAGCTGTGGACTCTGAGTGCAGACGTGAAGCGCAAAATCCAAGTTGTTGAAATGGACTACCTTAGAAGAAGTGCAGGTATATCTAGGATGGAAAAAAAAGACAAACATCGAGGTCAGGCGTATCATGAATGCATCGGAGGAGACAGTACTGGATCGAATCGAAAAATCCAGCTTAAAATGGTTTGGACATGTTCTGCGTATGCCGGAGAACAGGTGGCCAAAAAGAGTTTTCAATGGGCTCCCCAGGGCAGAAGAAGAGAGGTAGACCCTAGAAAATCCTGGAACGGAACGGTAACAGGAAGTAATGGAAGCTCGTAACCTAGAAGCTGATGACGCTCTAAATCGAGATGTGTGGCGTAGGGTAACGGGAAGGCAGCAATAGGCTGTAGTTGGAAATGAGTATTAAATACTTAAACCAAATCCCGTTTATATATATATATATATATATATATATATATATATATATATATATATATATATATATATATATATATATATATATATATATATATATATATATATATATATATATATATATATATATATATATATATATATATATATATATATATATACTTCGGATTTTACCAAATAATTTCTGCAGTAACCTCAATATTTGGATAAAAATTGGTGTCTGGGAATTTTTTGACATTGGAAATTTGATATTTGTAATCGAAATTATCAATACCAGTCATCCTTGACATAAATTAAACATGTTGACTAAATAGTTATTAGGCTGACATCATAAATTTGAAAGTTTTTGTGTCAAAAGTTCAACAGAAACTGTTTTATAATCATTTTTTTGCAGAAAAATTTATGATTAATTTAAAAAAAATAAAAATTTCCCAAATTTATTATTTCTGGGAAATAACTATCTATTCAACGTGTTTATTTTTCGTCAATAATGACATGTATTGACTATTTCCATTCTAAATATCTTGAGAACGGTTGCTCATAGCGATTTTTACAAAGAGATATTTTTTACGTAAAAATTCACAGAGATGTATATTTTTTCCCTCAGTAGTTTTATGCAGGTACGGACAAAGAGTTATTACGTTTCAAAACAGTTAAAACACATGTAGATGGCGCCATTTTCAGTGAGAGCCATATTGACATCAAAATCTCATGTCAAAAAAAACTCCTAAATGCCAATTTTCATCCAAATATTAACGTTACTTCAGAAATTATTTGGAAAAAATCGAAATAAAAATGAAACTTCTACACCCTGTATCTCTGAAACTAAGCATTTTAGGACATACATTTATACGAACTTTTTTACTTATTTTTATCTGCAGAATACAGTTCGGACCACCCTGTATACAGGGTGGTCCGAACTGTATTCCGGAAACTTCGGTGGCTTACAGTAAATTTTTCCATTAGGGCAATAAAAAACAAGTGCAATAAACTAATAATAATTTATTCAAACTTGATATAGCATATACAAGTTAAGAATTAAAAAAAAAATCGAATCGACGGAGAGTATAGTAATGTTATTATTAATTTTAGGGTAAATTATAATAAGAAAATTAATTTACCAGTTTATATCCTGAGGGATTTCCATAAAAAGACCATTTCTTCATTATATTAGCTATATCGTTAGACTTGATAACGGCTTGACAAATTTGCAACAGGCCTTCCAAGTTGCATCAAATGGGTCCGATGCTAAATTCTCGAATTTGAGGGCATGAAGGCAGGTCTCAGCATCTCAGCATCTTCCGTTCCGGTTCTAAAAGCGACGTATATCAAAATAATTAAAATGCCAAATATTAAAATAACATTGGAATTTACCATAATCAGTTTCATGCCTCGACTTGTTACTATGTTCTTCTTCTTTTTGTTTTTTATCTTCTGAAACATATTTGGAAACCGCTGTTTTAATGAATACCCGCACCAGAGATCTGACACAGCGGAATTTGATTTGACAACACAACAAATTAACTACAATACGATAGGACTTTTATTTAAAATATTTAAAATATTTAAAATATTGAAGAAAAAACTTACCGCTTCTAATGAAACTAAAGCCTCACTGAATAACACAACCACACAGACGTTATTAAAGTGCCAAAGTAACCGATCAAGATGGCCACCATTTAAGTCCTAATATTTTATTCCTGATATTAATAACCATGTACAGGGTGGGTCAAATTCGACGGTTTTAAATGGAAACACTCTTTTCTATAGGAGATAGACAAAAACTAATATCGGTGTCTGGAGCTCAATTTTTGTCAAAAACATGATGGTGAAAACCGCATATCGATATTTGTTACCGTTTCGGAGTTACCGGGTGTTTTTCAAAAATATGCATTTTTAACAAATCGCTGTAACTTTTTTGCTATGGAAAATTTTGTATTTTTATGAAAACATTTCCAAAGCACCTTTTTACGTAGAATTCAATGGTTTAAGTATATTTTTTTTAACATTAATAATTTAAGAATTATCAACAGAAAATTTGATTTTTTATATGGAACACCCTGTATATTTTTAATTTATTGAAAAGAATTTAAAAGTACCTTTCCAAAAATATAACACACTTGATATTTTGCTCCATTCCTCTTCGAGATATAGAGTATATAAAAATTCGCTCGCTTTAAATAAGTAGGCTTTGAACGGCACCGGCTGTAATGCAAAAAAAAATCTAGTTGTGAGCATCAATTAAAACGAAAATAATATTTGCTATGAGAGATGCAGAATTTTATAACAATTTAAAATATATTGAACCAACATCAACACATTTCAACTATATCTAATAAAAATAAAAATAAATAGCAAACCAAGACATGAGATATTGCTACAGATGTTCGACATATCGACCGTCTTCTGTTATGGACAGACGGGGCAATTTTTGAACATTTCTCGCGGAATTCATTAACTCAGTGTGGGTGAAAGATACCTTTTCATAACTGCTAAGTATTTCTAATTCTTGTCTAGATTATACGGAAGAATAAGGAACCTTTATTCTTCGCAAATATATTCATAGGATTAGATCCATGGGCACTAAGTCAGGCGGCCTTGACGGCCAACGGCTGGGATCTTGGTTAGCTATTCAATTATTCTTGAAATTTGCTGCAAAAATTTGCTGATAACTTCAGCGTTCAGAGGCGGAGCGTCGTCTTGCTAGAAAAATATGTTTTCGAGTTCCATTAAGGGCATATCATTAATAAGGGGTCCAAAGCCTACTTATTTAAAGTGAGCGAATTTTTATATACTCTATATCTCGAAGAGGAATAGAGCAAAATATCAGGTATGTTATATTTTTGAAAAGGTAATTTTAAGTTCTTTTCAATAAATTAAAAATATGCAGGGTGTTCCATATAAAAAATCAAATTTTCTGTTGATAATTCTTAAATTATTAATGTTAAAAAAAACATACTTAAACCGTTAAATTCTACGTAAAAAGGTGATTTGGAAATGTTTTCATAGAAATACAAAATTTTCCATACCAAAAAAGTTACAGCGATTTGTTAAAAATGCACATTTTTGAAAAACACCCCGTAACTCCGAAACGGTAACAGATATTGATGTGCGGTTTTCATCATCATGTTTTTGATGAAAATTGAGCTCCAGACACCGATATTAGTTTTCGTCTATCTCCTATAGAAAAGGATGTTTCCATTTAAAAGCGTCGAATTTAACCCACCCTGTACATTAATATAATGTAGTGTGTTCCTTGTATTAATAACATTGTTCATTGTCACAATGTACAACTCATTAATCAATGATTTAGTACATTAATATAATTAATATGTGTTCATTAAAATTTCAGCATTAAAATAAAGAACGCATTCATTGGGATAATGAACGCGTTCTTTATATTAATGAAAATCTTACATTAATTTAATAACCAGATTTTCATTATATTGATGAAATTAGATTCATACTATTAATAAATCAGTCATCGATCTATGATTAGCAAATCATTAATATAATGAAAAAAATCACTGTCCCTATGAAACAACAGTTAATAATCAATGTTCATTAATATTATGAACAATATTTTTTTCAGTGTTGGCTCTCAGCAATATGTCCATCAGTACCGGCACCACAAAGAGCTCCTCTATCTCACAAATATCTTACGTTACTTTAATAATACTTCCCTGACAAAAGATTTAATAAAACCTAGATTGAACACATAAAAAAACAAAATTACTTCATCCTCTTGAAAAATATCGACGGATATGGCCGCGCCTTCATTTATTCATTCAATCTGGGAAACGAGGAGGATACGACCTTAATAAATTCTTAAGTCGGCTTAAAAAACGTCACGCCGACGGCATGAAAAAATTGATAGCCATTTTTTAAGGATGCCCATAAAATTACAAAACCGCCATTTACGGGAGGCATTACGTTGAAGCTGTCAACAAAAAAAGAATAAAAGGAACATCTGGATTTTCGGTCTGATTAATAGTTGAACATTTGTACGCGTCTCCAGTTCGGTAACTTTATTATTCGCGAAAGCGGGCAGAGGATCCGATTGCCACAGAATAGAAACGAAGCCGCAATTCCAAATACCACTTTCTCTTTTTTGCGATTTTATTCTGTATATCACAAAAAAGTTGTTCGGTTAGGATATTTTCCATTAATATCTTTTTGACATTGTATATTTTTAAAATAAATCTTGATCAGTATGATGCAAATAACTGCTGACAGGCATTTAACGAAACGTAAATTGTAGTATAATAAAACACTTAGGAATTTTGTATAAGTGCAGACCTAAAGCAAGTATTAGGATGTATTTCATGAAAATATTTTAACTTTCTCAGGATGGCTCAAAAAGTGTGAGTGGATCGGGATTATTTTTTTAAATGGAACACCCTGTATATTATTGCATTTTTGGTTTCCTTTCTGATCACTTTACATAATCCTAAAATATTATTAAATATGTTCCGTTCATCTAAAAAATATATAATATACAGGGTGTTCCATTTAAAAAAAAAAACGATTTTTTTTTATATTTTACAAAATTTGGCGTAGAATTTTGAACACCCTGTATGGTTTAAGATTACAATATTTATAAAACAACAACAAAGTAAGTACAGACCAACTACAGTAAATATCTGGTATAGTTTTGATATCAGGACAAATTCTTGTATTTTTAATATTTTTTTTAAAAGGCTGAAAAAATACCTTTTTTTATTAATTTATTAATATTTCCGAAACTATACAGGGTGGTTCACCACATATGACACGGAGCATTGTAACTAAACGATCAGATTTTTGCAAATTGTAAGTTTTGGGTTTGTCGAAGGACTATTAAAGGCACAATTTGAAAATATTTTTACAAGATACAGAGTGTCCTAAATAAATAAAAAATATCAATGTTGTATTTTTTTTAAATGGAACACCCTGTGTATTATTACATATTTAGTTTCTACGATTAAAATAAAGGTAAATTTGATTAAGGTTTACCACATTTTACTCTTACCGTTTTTGAAATATTTAGGTTCTTGTCAAAATACAGTAATTTTTTAGTATTTTACTACTCATTTCTCTAGACGTATTTATGTTTTTAAAACCAAATATTGTACTGAAGTATTTCTATTTACTAAGATTTGTGTTGCAATAATGAAAATTACACTACCTTATACAGAGTATCTAAAAATTCATTTTAAATAATTACTAGCTTTAAACGGTAATAACTTGTTTAATTTAAATGAAACACCCGGTATATTTTATGAGAATCAGATGCGTAATTTAATTATCTATGAAATTGTATTATACCATTTTTTACCTATCTGTTCAAGTTTTAGTATAAAATGCATTTTCTTATAATTTAGACCTCAATTATCAATATACCCATGGAATATTGACATTTTAGATTACTTTTAAAGATGTAACAAATTTTTAAAGAGTACATATCGTGGTACATATACTAATATTGTCGGTATAGTTCGTTTATATATTTCATTAAAAAATTAAAAAAAAATGTTTAAATATTTGGTAATGAACACTAATTAATATGATTTCAGTAATCAAACTACATTAATTGACTGTTGTCGTTGATTAATAATAATTGCTCCAAATAATAAAAAACTGAATTTTGTATGTGTTTAGACAGTGTGGTAAAAAGTAACACCTTAAAAATTTTATTTCATTTATTTTTTTTTATTTATAACAGTAGAGACGTTCATTTTCATAACTTATTATTATATTGATTTCTTATTCAATTACACATTTATTTAGAATAATTTATTAACTAAGACAATTAAGTATGTAATTAATTAATATTTGGACGGAAATGATATTGGTGTATTTAATTAATGGTGTACTTTTCTATAAAGATTTAAATAGATTTTTTTGTATACAAACGGGCTAGTAATATTATCGTTTTTAGCACCTGTACATTCTGTACATTCTTTGTTGCTTTGAAAACAATCTAAAATGTCAATATTCCATGGGTATATTGATAAATGAGGTCTAAATTATGAGAAAATGCATTTTCTACGAAAATTTGAAGGGATAGGTAAAAAATAGCATGATATAATTTGATAGACAATTAAATTGTGCATCTGATTGTCCTAAAATATACAGAGTGTTCCATTTAAATTAAACAAGTTATTGCCGTTAAAAGCAAGCATTTATTTAAAATAATTTTTTACACATTCTGTATGAGGTAGTATTATTTTTATTATTGCAACACAATAACTGATCAATAATTAAACTTCAGTAGATATTTGGTATTAAAAACTTTGATACCCTTGGAGAAATGGAGCGTTAAAATTTTTACCGCAATTTCATAAAATTGAAAATATTTCAAAAACGGTAAGGTTTAAGTGTGATAAACCTTAATCAAATTTACCTTTATTATAATAGTAGAAACTAAAAATAAAATAATATACAGGGTGTTCCATTTAAAAAATACAACTTTGATATTTTTTATTTATTTGGGACACTCTGTATCTTGAAAAAATATTTTTAAACTGTAGCTCTAATAGTCCTTCAACGAACCCAAAACAATTTTTAAAAACCTAATCGTTTAGCTACAATACTCCGTGTCGTATGTGGTAAACAACCCTGTATAAACATATTTAACAATATCTTAAGATTGTGTAAAGTGATCAGAAAGGAAGCAAAATATGCAACAATATACAGGGTGTTCCATTTAAAAAAAATCATCCTGATCCACTCACACTTTTTTGAGTCACCCTGTAGAAGTTAAAATATTTTCCTGAAATACATCCTAATACTTTTATTATACTTTAGGTTTACAATTATAAAAATACAATTATACAAGTTTTTTATTATAGGAGCTACAGAGGCGCGACGCACTATTGCCGGGCCCTATATAAATTTGGTTGACTAAAATTATATTTTACGATTATTTTTCCCATATTCATTTAATTCTAACTCAACCTTAATTAAAGATAATATATAATTAGATAACAAAATTAAACACAAATTCTCCAGAATACACAAAAACACTTTATGTTATGGCATGATCAGCTGAATGTTTGATTGATTTTAAATTGTCAACACCTATAGAATAATCTTTTTAAAAATATGTTAAGCATTGCAAGATTTATCTCCACTACTATATCTTATCTACGTTTTCTAATTATTTTATAAACAAATTAAGAGCATAATCATTTAATTCAGCTATCATAAACGGTAATATAATTTTTCTTAATTTAATAAAAGGATAATTATTACTTTACTTTGAAATAAATCTTATTTTATCTATATTATGAAAATGTATGTCAAAAACCGCGAATATTTCATCTACATCCAAAAAAACATACTCTTGGTAGATACTCAAAAAATTGTAGTTTAGGGCTCGAACTCACTGACGACCAGGTCGCAACGACCTGGCCGTCGGCTGGCCGGATGTATTGCGTTTATAGCTGCGGCCAGATGAACGACCAGTTTCAACAGAGTTGTCAAATCTAACAATTTTTTACGTTTTACCAATTAGAAAATATTGTTTCAGAAATGTTAAAATATCCGAGTTAACTAAAAAGCGAAGTTGCTATTCATGAGCTTATTAAATAATGTTGTAATATTAAATAATGCATTTAAAATATTCTTGGACCTTTCGTTAATAAATACTGGTGTGGTAAATGGAGTAAGTAAAATCTCCAACCCCGTTATTTCCATCTTTTTCAAATCCGCGATGCCTGCTATTCCAACAGTCGTTTTATAACATAATATTCTACATCCTACGTCTATGTAATTTAATATGTGTAGAGTGAGACATGTAACTCGTGAGATTTTCAGCATTATATCAATAACGGACAAAAACAGCATTGTTCCTAAAGGTGCGTCCAGACTTTGGCATTTTTGCCCGAACGAACCGAGCGCGCACGAACAAGCAGAACAAATAGGCCGAACAAAAAGCATTGTGTACTCGCGACCGACAAAAAGGGAGATATTCTGTTTCTTTTTTCTACTGATATGGCGCCCTTATCGACTTTAGAAGTAAACATATTAGGGCCATCGTAAAAAAAGATCGTCAGAGACTGGCTCTAAATATAATCAGATAGAAAGTTTAGCTTTCAGTTCTTTCAATGTTTACAATATAACGAAGAATCTACAACAGTAATTACTTCTATTTTTATGAATGTTTAAGTTACTTTCTTAAATTTTTTTTCAAAATAATGTACCTAGTAGAAATATAGTCTAATGAACCCTGTTTGAAAAACGTTAAATTAAATATAATATTTAAAATACAGTTGTCCTCCTTGTACATGACTACAATACAACTAAAAAAACTAATTTAATAAAAAAAACAAGTGGTTGTAGAGAAACTTTAAATATTATTATTTTTATTTTTTAACATCGAAACTCAAAGGTATAATAACAGGTATCATACCAACCATATATAGAGTAGGTATGTCATATAAAAATGTTTTGAGTTTTTACTAGAATCGACCCTTGATAAAAAAAAGGATTAGATTTAAGTTTACCTTTGATCCAGACTGTATACTATTTCTTTGGATTTTCTGCACGTGTGCAAACACTACACTAACCATTATACCTTATAGAAAATAACATATTGTGCCTTGAATTTGAGGGATTTCATCTGAAAAATTATTAATTTGGAAGAAAACCGGCAACAAGCGGCAGAAAATAATAACATTTCCGTGCAGTCTTCTGGTCGCAACGACCAACGGACGGCCAGGACGTTAGTGTGCGCTATATCATTTGATTTAATGGTTTTAGAGGTAGCTGCGGCCTGGCCGGTGCGACCTGGTCGTCAGTGTGTTCGAGCCCTTAAATATCGTTCCAATATATTTCTTCCGAATAAACATATTCTATGCAATCGCCATATTTCTTGAATTATAGAGTATGTAGAGTATGAGTACATATACATTTACATAGAGACTATTTAAATTTTCACACTTGTTTTAGTTTAACAACCAGTTAATATCTTAATACCTCTAACATTATACTACGGTTTTCATTATTAATTGTTCCGTTTTGTTTACAAAAGGATTTTATCCTTTCTGCATTCTAATTGACTCCTTTGTTGTTTAAATCCGACTGCGCGAGTTATTCCTTTGTCCTTTCGCTCGCTTTATTAAATAAGAGAAAGGATAAAAAGCGAAGAATTTCTAAAGTCTAGTATTTTCTTCTGTTTATTCTTCGGGGTCCTTTGACTTTTCTCAACCCTTGTATGAATTTTATTATGAAATTTTGCTTTAATTTTATAAAAAGATTTTAGCTTTTATAGGAAAAAAGGTCTTTTTTTCAATAACAAAGGGCCGCCTGGCCGTCCTGAGTCGAAAACACTGCTACCTGAGAGTCCTATTTGGTTTGTCACCCCAAGTAGCATTTTAGACACAAAAACGAAACAAAATCTTTGCTGAGAAACATTGCGAAACATAATTATATATTATATATATATATATATATATATATATATATATATATATATATATATATATATATATATATATATATATATATATATATATATATATATATATATATATATATATTTCGTAACATAAATCGCTTTTTATTTCGAAACATTTTACCAAAATATATTTTCGCTACATAAGTTATAACAATAAAGATCTTAGTGTCACAAATTTTTCGAAACTTCTAAGAAACAGATGTGGATCACCTTTACATATACGCATTACAGAGATTATTTTTTTAGGAATAAATACCCAACAAAAACTACCCAATCTAATAGGAGACTGAAGAAAAATGTTACTAGCAAACGCTTTTTTTCTCTTTTTTCCACAATGGAATACATGTTTTTATGTTTTAATTGTGTTAAAATAAGTAAATAAAAATGTTTTATATTTTGACCACAAGTTTTGATTGGCGTTGCTGATAGGTGACTAGTTCGAAATTTCTACACAGAGAGCGCTAAATCGAAACATTTTGGAAACAAGGTTTCCAATTATTGTCGATTCATTTTCGAAACACGAGTTTCTCTCTTTTCAGACACAAATATGATATAATGTAGATGATTTGTGTCCAACTCCATGTCAATTTTATAAAATAATGAATTAAAATTCCACCACGTTGACTAGTGATAGCGTGTTTAAGTAAAAATATATGCAGTACAACTAAAAATATAATGCAGAGAATAAGCATATATGTAGGGTTTTCAAAGCCTTAATTTGCTTCTTTCATTTTTGTTTATAAAAATATATGTTTTTATTGACTGTTGGGCTTTTATGCTCATAAGAACGAGTTCTACTTACATTGATTTATATATTTTTATTTTCAGAACCATGATATAGAAATAAAAATAAAAATCTATATTTCAAACAGAAATATTTTGTAGCAACAAAAAATGATATACATATAGAAGGGGAAAATATAAAAGTTACATTATTAAATTAAACGATAAATTTGCTTTTGCCTGACATTTTTTGTGCGAAAACCTAAAAACAAAGATTTTTTTGATGGTTTTTTCATTTTGAAATCCACACACACATAGACTGTTTTAGTTTGGTATTTTATTTCTCCATATTTAGAAACAGTGGCTGCTGAAAACGGGAACATCTTGGACACAAATTGCAAAAAATGTTTCGAAACATTTCCTCTAAAAGTTTTGATTTGTTCAGCTTCGAAAAAATTCAAGAAACGGTTAGAAACAAATGTAATAAAGCCATATAAAATATTATATAGGTTTCGAAAATGTTTCCTATTTGTGGCATACCGTTTCCATTTTGTGTCAAGAAACAGACACAATTATTAGAAACATTATCTTGGTTTTTTGAGGTTAGAAAAAATATGCTAGTTCAATTCTGATAGGTGTTTTGAGTTTATCGGGCACATTTACATTATATTATTTATAGCGTTATACATGAGAATTTATTTTTGGATTTTTTCCTACTCCATTTTCCTGATTTTTTACTGATTTTCACCAAGTTTTTGAAGTTAAAAAAAATGAAACGTGATGACGTAATTTTGGTAGCTCAGCGTTAAAAAGTACTATAAGATGGTCTGGTAAAAATCATAGGCCACTTTTTTGTGTGGCTGTGTTATAAGCTTATAAAAAAGTTGTAAGCAATAAACTTTTGATTTCTAGCCACAATTTTTCCTGACAGATAATAATTAATGAAAGGCCAAAATAACATTACCCCCAAATTTTGAGTATAATTAGTGGAAAAAGTTCCATTTTAACCACAAGTTTCATTTTAGTTCCATAATTTTCATATAATACAATCTCTATTACAGTTGAGGGTTGGAACCTTTGGTGTTACACAGCAAAATAAAAACACTAAATCACCACAATACACCAAAACACTTTTACTTTTACACTGGACGCGCGTTTCGCTAACCATGTTAAAAAAAATCCATAAGCCGGACAAGTCTATGCGCCCAATTGTTTCGGCTGTAGGTTCTCCGACTTGTAATTTGGCAAAATGGTTATCAAGGGAGTTCGAAAATTTACCTGATCATGAACCTTCTTTCTCAGTTAAAAATAATATTGAATTCATTAACAAAATTAAAGATATAACATTGCATGAAGGTGAAATTTTGGTCTCCTTTGATGTATCTTCGTTGTTCCCAAGTGTTCCAATTCCACATACTTTAGGCTACTTAAAGGAATTACTGAAACGCAAATGGTCGACAACAAAACTGTGAGTGAATATATTGAGCTTACATCGTTATGTATGAAACAAAATTGTTTTCAATTTAATAACAACTTTTTGAACGGCGGGAAGGTACAGCAATGGGTAATCCATTGTCTCCATTTTTAGCTAATTTATTCATGAGCAGGTTTGAAGTGGAGGCTAAGAATCAGTTTGAGTATTTTCCAAGAGTATGGTTTAGGTATGTGGATGATATTTTTGCTGTTTTTGACACACATTCAGACACCATAGATAATTTTATTTCTAAGTTAAATAATCGTTTTCCTTCCCTTAAATTTACGCATGAAATTGAGACAAAAAACAACGACAGATTACCATTTCTAGATGTATTAGTTATTAGAAATACTAATAATTGCCTGGAATTTGATATCTATAGGAAAAATACGACCACACGCAGATATATTCCTAATGAATCACATCATAGTGTTGAACATAAAATGGCTAGTTTAAATTTCTTAGTTCATAGATTACTTAGTTTCCCGCTTTCCAACGAAAAGATGAAATAGAAAGAGATTACATTAGGAATGTAGCTGAGTGTAATGGATATTCTCCTTCACTAGTTGATAAATTAATTAGAAACGTAGGTATAGGTTAATGATTTCTGAAAATTCGACTTTTCAAGTGGAGAAAGATACGTCTAAATATTTTCGATACCGTTTGATAGAGTTATCCGTGGTCTAAAAGGAATTTTTAAGAATGTCAATTATAAACTTGTGTATAGTGCTAATAATAAATTACAACAATTATTAGGTAATCCAAAAGATAAAACACCTCCACTGGAAAGGTCGGGTATTTATGAAATTTCTTGTAAAGATTGTAATCAGAAATATGTTGGGCAAACTAGAAGATCAATATTAACTATATTTAAAGAACATTTAGCTCAGATAAGATATAGTAGACCGGATAAATCTTGCGTTGCCGAACATATTGTTGATAATGAACATTGTATAGATCTTAATAATTTAAAATTAATTAAACAAGTCTCAAATTACAGGCAATTAGATGCATATGAAAGCATCAGAATTAATAAATGTAAAGATAGTATGAACAGAGTCAACGGTCCAATACCTTCAAGTTCTTTGTTCCTACTACTCTAGTGGCGGAAATCTAACTGTTACGCTCAGTTGGCTCTGACTCGGTTGGCTAGATTTTGCCACGCCCACTCGGTGCCCACTGAGCGAGTATATAAACGCTCAACTTGTAGATTGTATTTTAGTTTATAATCATCTGCTGATGATGCTAACATGGTTAGCGAAATGCGCGTCCAGTGTAAAAGTGTTTTGGTGTATTGTGGTGATTTAATGTTTTTATTTTACAATCTCTATTTGTCACGTGTATCATAATAATTAAGTCGCATTGCACGCAATGTCCACAGGGCAAATACAATATCATTTGACACAAGTAATAGCACGTTATGTTTTTGATTTTATATTAGAAATAAGCCTGTAAGCTGATTATTTTAATTTTGTAACTTTAATAGATAATCTAGACTTGGAAAAAGTTATTCTTAAGGACAAATTAATATACAGAGTGGTCCCAACTGTATTCCGGAAACTTCGGCAGCATATTCTGCAGATAAAAATAAGTAAAAAAGTTTGTATAAATATATGTTCTAAAATGCGGAAAATAGTGTCGGAGATACAGGGTATAGAAGTTTCACTTTTATTTCGATTTTTTCTTTATAATTTCTGAAATAACGTCGATATTTGGATGAAAATTGGTGTCTGGGAGTTTTTTTAACATGATAAATTTGATTTTGATGTCAATATGGCTCCTATTTTTAGGGGGCGCTACATACATATGTTTGAACCGTTTTGAAGACTAATAACTTTTCGTCCGTACCTGTATAAAATTACTGAATGAAAAAATATACATTTCCGTGATTTTTTACGTAAAAAATGTCTCTTGGTAAAAATTGCTAAGAGCAACCGTTCCCAAGATATTTAGAATGGAATTAGTCAATTCATGTCATTAGTGACAAAAGATGAACACGCTGAGTAGATAGTTCTTTGACTGAAATAATAAGTTTCGGAAACTTTTATTTTCTTTTTAAATTAATCATAAATTTTTCTGCGAAAAAATGATGATCAAACTGTTTCTGTTGAACTTTTGGCACAAAAACATTTCAAATTTATGATTTCAGTCTAATAACTATTTAGTCAACATGTTTAATTTATGTCAATGATGACAGGTTTTGATAATTTCGATTCCAAATATCTCGAGAACCATTACATCTTTTTTACTTAGAAAACGACGTAAATGTATATTTTTTTATTCAGTAGTTTTATACAAGTACAGAAGAAAAGTTATTACTCTTCAAACTAGTTAAAAAATATGTAGATGGCGCTCTCTACAACTAGGAGTCATATTGACATCAAAATCAAATTTCTTATGTCAAAAAACATCCAGACATCGAAATATTGACGATATTTCAAAAATTATTTGGAAAAAATCGAAATAAAAATAAAACTTCTGCATCCTGTATCTCCGAAATAACTAAGCATTTTAGGACAAATATTTATAGGAACTTTCTTACTTGTCTGCAGAATATGCTGCCAAAATTTCCGGAATACAGTTCGAACCACTCTGTATAAGAAATTCCTTAAAGCACTTTCGGAAAGTAATACTGAGAAAATTTAACTAATTTTACGGAAGAAAAAGTTTGGAAAATTACGAAAGATGTATCTCGAAAAAGAAAGAGAAAAATCTTTTCGAATTGAACAAGAATCAATAGAACCTCAAAAGGTCAGCTCTTTATATTTTAAAATTACCGGAGGGAGTTTAAATTTTCTTTTTGTACATAAACTTTGGCACGCTATCGGGGTTTTAAATAAAACTCTCCAACTCTTAGAACTGCTGTATAAATGTAAGTTTCAAAATTTATCTAGAGTTATTTAATACTTCGGATAGTATCTTTTCGATATCTCCCATAAAAGGAATAAAAATATTCTGTAAAGAATAGTAATGTTAATGTATTAGGATTTTTGTAGAAAAATCAAAGTTGATAAATCAAATTTTTGATATTAGTTTTAATTTATTAAGAAGTACTTATTTCAATTAATTTCTGATATCTATCTACCTTTTTGCGATACATTTATTTCTTCGAAACATAACGATATTTCTTCACTGAAATAGGAAATTGTTATAAAAATTGTAAGAGACTTGTAAGGAATAGGCAACTGTAATAAAAATTGTAAGATAATTGTTCAATCTGGATGAATTATCCATACGACAAACGATTTTTTCATCAAAAGTTGGTCGAGCGTCAAATTTTTTCTTCCTTTATTTTTAGTGTACATCAAATTAGACGCTTTTAAAGGGAAACGCCCTTTTTTATAGGAGATACACGAAAACTAATATCGGTGTCTGGAGCTCAATTTTTATCAAAAACATGATTGTGAAAATCGCACATCGTGGATTTTTAACAAATAGCGGTAACTTTTTTGCTATGGAAAATTTTGTATTTTTATGAAAACATTTCCAAATCCCCTTTTTACGTAGAATTAAATGGTTTAAGTATAATTTTTTTTAAATTAATAATCTAAGGATTATCAACAGAAAATTTGATTCTTTATATGGGACATCCTGTATATTTTTAAATCACTGAAAATAATTTAAAATTACCTTTCCAAAAATATAGCATACTTGATATTTTGCTAGATTCCTCTTCGATATATAGATTTTTTAAAAATTCGCACTCTTTGAATAAATAGCCCAAGTAGCATCTATCTGACTTCGAACTAAATCTGACCTGAAGCGACGTCAGACTTTGTGCAAATTTAGGTCGGGTGCTGGTGATACGACCTGTGACGTAGCTTTCCTATTCAAAGCGACGTCGTTGGATCCGAGTCGGTAAATCCAACGATCGGTCGATGTACAAAATAACAACGTACCATTTTTATTAATTTCCCAACGTCGTTCCCACGTTGGCTTGCACGACGTACATATACTTGAACTAGCCCGACGTCTACCCGTTGTCCGAATAGGATACGTCTCACTGATAATCCTTAAAGTTACGTCCAATTATATTTTGTTGTATTTTATGTTCATATTTATAACCTAATTTACGTATCTCTATTTACGTCCGTAAATACAACCCATTAAGTAGCATTTGCGACCTAATGAACATCATGAACATAACCTAATAAAACCTTTTTGTAAACAAACTTATGCCTAAAAAACACTAAAAAGGCATTTAGACATTCATCTACATTTTACAGAAAGAGGTCGAGGCTTTTGCAAAATAATAATAGTAGTAGTGATGTCTTGCCTCCACTCATAAATGATTTTTATCCGGAAGAGATGCTGCATTACACTGGTGCATCTTAATTTCATTTTTTAGCTTAGGAAACCAGCAGACCCCATCCTCCTCCCACATGTGAGGTTAGGCTTAAAAAAGTGGCTGCCCATTTTTTTAAGGAGAAAACAAAAACTAAAATATAGTTGCACAAATCCACAAATCACTGATACGCAAAGTGAGGCTACGTGGCGTACGTTGGAATTATATACGTCATAATACGATTGCCGATCGTCCGGTTTATTGACTTCGGTCGTGTGAGACGACTAATGTTGGAGACCCGGTCGGAATTGGTATATTGGTAGTTCATATTAAGTCGGACACAGAAATCCGCCATTCTTAACACGTATCCGATTGTCAGCTATTTTAAAATCGTTTTTTGTTTTTAAAATTTATATTCACATTTCGATTTCTAGTAGAATAATATTGATAAGGTTGAGTTTGGGGGGAACCACAGTACAGTTTTATGATTAAACCAGCTAGAAAATTAAAAAAATATTTTGCGAGTAACTTTTTTATAGATATTTTTGTTTCATAAATCTACCTAATTTTGAAGGCGCTCGTTGTTTTCCGGAGTATTCTAATCAGATATATCAAAAAAGTGACTTCCGTTGACAAAACTGATGTGTGAATTAATGATTCAGAATTATTATAATATGAAATTAGACAGGCACTTATAGTTATATTCGAGGAGTGATTATGAATCCATTTGTAATTAGGTAGTTTGGTTAGGTTTTTATGTATTCTTGGTAGAGAATATGAAACCAAACGTAACGTAAGTGCTTAGCGACGAATTTTAAGTAACTAAAATCCAACGTAATATGACGTTGGTAATTGGTAGAATTACATTCCCTATTAGATCAGATACCGACGTCGAGGCGACCTGAATCTGGTGCAATCTGGTCGTCAGGCGGTCGAACCGACGTTGGTACCCGACGTCGTGTTTATTGAACGCGACGTATACCCGACGTTAGATAACGTCCAAATGCTACTTGGGAGGCTTTAAACGGCGCCGGCGTGGCGGCCGGCGCGTGTTGTAATGCAAAAAAAAATTCTAGCTGTGGGTAGCAATTAAAACGAAAATAATATTTGCAATGAGTGATGTAGAATTTTATAAAAATTTAAACCATATTTAACAACATGAATACATTTAAACTATATCAATAACAATAAAAAATAATACCAAACCAAGAAATGAGATTTTGCTACAGGTTTTCGACATGTCAACCGTCTTCTGTTATGGACAGATGGGGCCGTTTTTGAACATTTTTCGCGGAATTTATTATCTCAGTGGGAGTGAAAGATACCCTCGCATAACTGCTAAGGACGTCTAACTCTTGTCTAGATTATACGGGCAATTTAAAAATATGAACCTTTATTCTTCCGCAAAGATAAAAATCCATAAGCACTAAGTCCGGCGACCTCGGCGGCCTTAGCCAAACCAACGGCTGGGATCTTCTTTAGCTATTCAATTATTCTCGAAATTTGCTGCAAAAATTTGCTGATAACTCCAGAGTTCTGAGGCGGGGCCTCGTCTTGCTGAAAAAAATATATTTTCGAGTTCTATTAGGGGCAGATCATCAATAAGGGGTCCCGTGGCGGATACAGGAATTTGTTTTAGGGGGGGGCTAAATAAAAAGTAATGTAGAATATAATTTTTAGGGCAACATTTTTAACCCAAAAGCCTAATATTTAACTCAATTTATAGATTTTAGAGGGGGCATGGGCACCATGGACCCTCCTCTGTATCCGCCACTGAAAGGATCCGAAGCCTACTAGTTAAAAGTGGTGTAGTTTTAAAAATTCTGTATTTCGAGGGGATTATAAAAAAATATCAAGTATGCTATATTAAAAATACACTGGGTGTCCCAAATAAAATATCAATTTTTCTAGCAAATTTTTTATATAGCAAAAAAAAATATCCATAGCAATAAAGATACAGCGCATCGATTTGTTAAAAATGCACATTTTTGAAAAACTCTTACTTCTACTAAACTCGTCATTCATAAACGGTAACAGATATCGATGTGCGGTTTTCACCATCATATTTTTTATAAAAATTGAGCTCCAGACACCAATATTAGTTTTCGTCTATTGCCTATAGAAAAGAGTGTTTCCCTTTAAAAGCGTCGAATTGGATCCACTTTGTGAATTCCATAACCCTAAAGCTAAAAATTAGAGACTGTTCTACGCTTATTGTTTTGGATAACAATCTACATTATACACATTTTGGATATTTATTCCAAGATGATCATTAAAAATGACAAATGTGAAATATAAATGCCTACTCACAAAGCAAAAAACAAAAAATATTTAATATCAAAAGCCCGGTAAGAAACAGCACAAAGTAACTTTAAACCGTATCAATATTTATCGTTGGCATTTGAACCTAGAGCCCGAATACAATGATTAAAAAGCGCCGATAAATGCAGTTCGTTTATACAATTTTGCAAAGTAAGCAAACCGGAATACAGAACAACGAACGAAACGCTTTGATTTTCGTCAATCCGGATTTTGAAATGCCGGATCTAGCAATTTCCAGACTACAAATGGAAACGAGTAATACGTCTCTGGAAAAGGCATGTGCACTGTTGAAAAATCGCTTAATTTGTCAGAGTCATTTGCTGTTTTGATGGAGAACAGACGTATGCAACAGGAATCGAAAAGCTTAGGTAGCTTTTGTTACTTTTTTAAAGTTTCTCTATTTTTATATAGGTATTTTATTTCGCACAAGATTGTTTATTATTGTTTGTTCAGCGATCGTTCAACGTCACGTCATATATTGCCAAAGTCTTTCTTTCACTTGATAACCAGATGAAAGAGATTGGTAACGTTAACTACGGCATTTCGTAAATTACTGCACATTGATTTTAGAATTATCATTGTTATTTGATTTGAGGTTATAATTTTGTTGACCGTCATCGATTAATATCAAAATTAAAAATTGATTGCGCTGCCAAACAATTTTTAATTCTGACTTTTTGATTTTTAATTTGAAATTAATTTTTTTATTACTAGACTGTGTTGTCGATTTAGCGAAAATGAACAAGTTCTCTCATCACAAAGTTTGTTACTTATTTTACGCTAGAAAAGAGACATTGGTAGAACACTTTTGCCCGTAGATGTCGAATACGAAGTAAGTACAATGCAAACGTGGTGTAGTCTTATGTAAATACCAGTTAACTGCGTTTCTAAATAATATAGCGTGTTGCTGGTACTTTGAAAATAGCCATTTCTTATACACTTTAAGTGAGAGCGCCGCACCAATATGACGTAGCATCTGACGTGGCGTCTATCTGGCAAGTAACATGCATCTAGCAAGTTACGTCGAATTGAACAAACGACAATAAGTGCGTCAGCGCACACTGAAATAGCGCTGTCAGAAACGTGTCATTTGTCGTTGTAGCATGCCATGCCACTACTTTAACACTAGAACTGGTTCTACTTTTCACCACGTGCTATTAAAACGTTACTGGAATTTGGCAAAAATGAAGGACGATTATTCCATCAGGAATAAACAAGACTTGGCATGGGAACAACTTTTCTAACTAGCACATCAAAGGTTTTTTTTTCATTCTATAAAATGCTTGAAATCTTTCAGGATAGATATTCAATTCCTTAAAAACACTAAATCCACTGTTCCTTTGTCTCTTTTTGCGAAAGGGGTGTATCCAATAGCAACGCTTTGGATAATTTTGGCTCATATTAATTAGGTTTACAACTACTAACAAATCTTCATCCTCTGAGGACGACATGTTTACGCCACTGCCACATCACTTATATATGCGTTTCCTGAAAAAGCATGCAACGCTATTTCCATATCATTGCCATGTATGTGCAACGTCATATGCTATGTCACTTTGGTGAGCGCTCTCCCTAAGAAGTATGAGTATATTTAATTATTTTAGGTATCTTGAGCTTCTACAGTATGTACTCGGATTGTCTTTACAAGAGGAAAAACTTTTTTGTTATTGAAATTTTGGGAAAAATGCATTCTTCAAAAAAAAATTCTTTTAAAATGGTTAATCTCGGTTATACTTTTCCAAATTTCCATCCCATTTTAGAGAAAATTAAAAGGAACATAAAAGTATGGTTATTTTTTTCCTATAAGTCCTAAAAATTAAAAGGCGTTTCTGTGGTAATATAATTTCAATTTCATTTTTCGATCGATGGTTATTATTAATTTTGATTAACGTCATATTTTGTTGTTAAAGTATCAAATTTTCCGATAACTATTATTACTCTTTCCCTGGCATTTAACTAAATAGATTTTGTGCTTCTTTAACATTTTAAAACAGCAAATAATATGACGTTAATTAAAATTCTATCAATAACAATCTATCAAAGAATGAAAACGAAATTATATTACCATTGAAACGCCTTTTGATTTTTAGGAGTTTAACCATATTTTCATGTTTTTTTTTTATTTTCTCTAAAACGGTATGGAAATTTGGAAAAGTATAAACGGTACTGACCATTCTAGAACATGCAATTTTTTTATGAAGAATCCATTTTTCTGAAAATGTCGATAAAAAAGCATTTCCTCTTGTAAAGACAATCCGGGAGATTTTCAGGGAGTATTTCTTCTAGTAAAGACAATACTTTAGAGTATCAAAGTGTATTTTCTTGTGTAGAATCTAAAGATTCTTCATATGTTTATTTTCAAAATAGATACAATTAACTTAAAAAAAATCAAAGAAAATCAAATTGAATAAAGGCCTAACATACCTACATTAATTTACTAAAAACGATACTCAATTAATAATTTTGAGAACGTACTTAAAATTATCTAAAATATTTGACAAATAATGATGACATAACTTTGAACGATCGCTGAACATACTTATTTGCTCTTTCTCTTCTTTTGATGATTCTGGTTTTGATTTTGTTAAGACACTTCTTAGAGTAGTTCTTCTCATAGTTAAAAAAAATCGTTGTCTACTACATTCAAAGCAACGTTGGAATACAGACATAATTCAGAAATAAACAAAATTTACTGTAATTAAGTTTCGCAAGATAAATTTAAAGCTACACCGTGGATTATTTAAATTTTTATTACCGGCTTAATTTGCCCTCCATTATTTTCCATCTTAATATAATGTCGGACCCCCGCTTATCCAATTAGATTTTGGACAATAGGCAAATCCGCTTTATTGTCTCGTCAGCTCAAGGTTATTAAATTTCGCAAAGCCGAAAGTTTTACGCAATAATAAAACACTTTTGTGGTTCTATTTTGATAATATTATATTTGGTTTGTTGCGACTTATTTTATTATATCAGACACACACTTTATTACGATTGAAATTACTTTCGGTCACTTCCTGTTTCACCGGTAATTACTACAACTTTAAATTGTACCTACGATATTTTCTTACTTTATATGATAAAAAATGATATTCGCAATAGAACGAACTTTTGACATCAATTAAAAAATTCATCAACAAAAAATAATATTTGAAATTTCAATATAGATTGCCACGGCTGCGTTAAAATTTAATTTTTAGTTAAGCAGCTTTGCAAAAATAGATTAGATCGTTTAATATTTTTCGTGTCCTTTCCTGCTCGGCTAAAAGATGCTCAAAACATATTTTTAGTCACCTCAACTTTTTCAAATGGAACTGTGTGGCTCATTAGCATATTTGAAAAAATATTTTTTTACGATTAATTTAGTACCATATACTATTTTTAGACAAATAAGGTATTTCGAGCCAAATTGTTATATTTATGGCAACCTAAGATTCCCGGATTGCCACCAATAAAATCATCATAGCCAAAATGATCGCCAACATTGTAGTGGACAGGCACTCTAACAAGAAGAAGAAGATCATACATTGATAAGTTATGTATAATTTTTCAATTTTCTTACTAACCGTTAATGAAGTATATTATTTCGTATTTCCAATATTACCCACTCATGTTCTGTTTATTTTTTGGCATCCTTTTAAAAAATTAACAATATTTAACTTTTCTTATATATTTTTTTATATAACCTTCAAAGATAAATTCGAAGTTCTGCCGTTAAATCTGTTGTGTACTAATGACACACAAAAAAAACGTAAAACGATCATTGGGATAGAATCTGAGAAAAAAAAAACGATTTGATATAAGAAAGAAAACGAGGGGGAACAGAACAAAATAATTAAGGCGAATAAATACTGGACAATGCAAAGCCTCTTATGTTATACTTTATATAGAGTTTGTCCAATACTTGATGGAAGTTTCTTTTTATTTGTATTGTACGAAAGAAACATCTTATCGATTTTCGCTTAACAAATAATAATAAAAAATAACGTCTTTCGGTTGATGACTTAATGAATTGTTTATTTTAGATAGTATATAAAAATACAAATATTCTTCATAATTAGTCGTATTTTAATTTATACTTTAAGAAAAGTTTCACTATATAAAAATTACAATGTACTTGATACACAAACTAAGGTTATCTTTAAGCTTTAAATTCATAAACAGTCACATCAATTGGGAGTTAAAAATTCAGAACTTGACTGATAAAGGATTTATTAATAATTCTCATCGTCTTCCGAATGAAACTTTTGGCCCTGGGAGAGTAAAACTTTATTGAAGCAAGGTAACGGTAAATTGAGTAGGGATTTTGGGCCTATAAGAAACTAATCGAAACAGTACCTCACTACATTGATTACAAACTTTTCTAATTTGCCAAATTTTAATGTATAACAATAATCCTGTAATATAATAACGCTATTTTAAAAGTATATGTTCATAACAAATAAACTTTGTCACATGATTAAGCTTGACGGGCACAGTGTTGCCCACTTTTACATATTTCCTTTTAATGAAAATAGTTTAGGAAACAAAAATAAATTAATTATAAATATATAAACAGTTATTATTTACATCAAAAAAACTCAATTTCTTAACAGCACTTAAGAGGACATAAACGGCCATTACTACCGATTTCCTGTTCAAAATATTCTAATAAAGCGATGAGTTTTTTACGGCTATTAAGCTATCTTGTACACCTCGCTCTAAAAGAGGTTTTAAAAAGGACAATGTTCGACTGCATTTAAATCAAAAACTCGTAATACAAAACTGAAGTGTCAAAACGAATGAGAATGTCAGGAAATAAACAAATAAATGTGGCAACTTGACATTTTTTATAGCAGAGCTACCACCTACAGTTTAGTCGTGCAGACACAAATCCACATTAGTCCAGAATTGACCTTCGTAGAACTCGTAGAGGTTTATCGTAAAAAATATGTCTGTTATAAATTATTAATAATTCACTTAAGTTTCTTCTAAATGTTTAAAGCTCAGTACTAAAAAATATACTAATGTAATTACAGGAGTGCAATTTATGACCTTATATTATCTCTGGGTATGGATTTTCCGTCAATATTTTTGCAGAACGTAAATTATTACCGCCTGTTTTAGTTCAAAATCGATATATCCTATAAAACTAGCACATTTTCTAAAAGCATAGCCTATTAAATTGCAATAAGCTTTAATTCTAACTATAAAAACTTCTATTGTTCTTTATTTTTATTTTTGTTCAATATTTTCTTAATTTATATCATAGTTAAAGTTAATTACGCAAACGGTGTCAAAGACGACTGGGAAATGACAATCGATGATAATTTTGGCGAGGTTTATACTTATCTATAACTTATAACTTTGTTATTTTTACAGTTAAAAAAACGAGATTTGGTATGTTAGTATATGACATAAATTAGGATTGATTGACGTATTCAATTGTTTTCGGTCACTTCCTGTTTCACCGGAAATGACTACAACTTTTGATTTTTAAATGGCACCCTCGGTATTTTTTTACGTTATTCGATAGAAAATAACACTCTGAATAGAATGACATATCATATTGATACTTTTGTCATTTTCGCATATGGTTTATTTCAAATTGTAACATGCGGCTTATAATGACAATTTGACTCGAAATACCAAGTGTGTGATACCAAATTATTCGTAAAAAAGTGATTTTTCCAAATATGCTAATGAGCCACCCTCGTTCTATTTGAAAAAATTGAGATATGACTAAAAATACGATTTGAGCATTTTCTAATTGGCCAAGACAAGACACTAAAAACATTAGACGATCAAATCTATTTTTCCAAGGCTCCTTGATTAAGAATTAGTGTTTTTAACATAAACATGGCACTCTAGATTGAATTTTAAAATTCAATTTTGTTTTAAGCAAGAATGTCAAAAGTTGACATATGATATGTCATTCTATTCAGAATGTGATCTTCTATCGAATAAAGTAAAAAAATACCGAGGGTGCCATTTAAAAATCAAAACTTGTAGTCATTTCCGGTGAAACAGGAAGTGACAAAAAACATTTGAATACGTCAATCAATCCTAATTTATGTCATATACTTACATACCAAATACTGTTCTTTTATCTGAAAAAATAAAGAAGTTATAGGGGTGAGCCACTTTTAAGACGCATCCGGTATATTAATATATTCCTGTTTTACCTGTATACGAGTATGCCTTAGGATATGGTTTCTATTTCGCAGCAACCATTTTAAGTGCTTACCTAAAACAAAATAAAATAATATTACAAACAGTCCTAATGAGAATATTTTTCTTAAATCAAAAAAATATGGAAGGTTTTGTAAAATATATAATAACTTTAATATTATAAAGATAATAGAAATGATAATACTATTAAACAATGCTTCTTAATACTATTTCTTTCTAAAATCAAAAGCTACAATATTATTATGTATATCATAATCAGGATATTTTTATACAAAACACAGAAATTAAGAGATACAATAAGCTGATCTTAAATAATAATTTTTTTTGCAGAAATAGTGCTACTGGATTAAGAAAATTACGAGGAAAATTAACTTATCTCGTCTCTGTAACATGTAGCCAAACAACCAAACCAAACAATTATTATTAATTCTCTATAATATTCTCATTTTATAAAATACAGAATAATAGTAACGTTTTGTATTTTATATGACTCCAATCATATTGTTGAAAACAGCTAAACTGAAATGCTTCACTAAAACTGTCAAATCAAGTTATAGTCAAATCAATTCAAGTTAGTTTTGACGTATGGTTTTGACATATCTGTCAAAATTTTAACTTACGTGAGTAGGGGTAGAAGGCCGATTCTGCATCAGGAGGAGGAGGAGCAGAGGAGGAGGAGGAGGCGTAAATCAGCTAAGAACAGTTAAAATACGCTAATAAACAAGAATCAACAGGTTTGAACCGCTTTGAACCGCTTTTGAACTGCTTTGAACGGCTTTTTAGCTTAAAACAACAGACCTGTTAATTTTTTGTTCAGACCCGTTTATTTCTGTTTTAAAGCTGTTCAAAGCGGTTCAAACCTGTTTATTCTTGTTTATTAGTGTATTTTAACTGCTCTTAGCTGATTTACGCCTCCTCCTCCTCCTCTGCTCCTCCTCCTCCTGATGCAGAATCGGCCTTCTACCCCTACTTACGTGTTTAGTCAATCAAGATATTATGGTATACTTAAAATTTCTGTTATAAGTTAACTGCATAGAAATACCTTAACTCTATTAAAAAATATAAAAGATTTCATGACAGTAAAAAATGCCTGGCCCTAAAATCCATCGCTCTTATAAATATAACAGGGCTACAAAGAAAATTGACAAGTGACCAAATGACGCTGTTGCGGACCTAAAAAAGATTATTAATCGAACATTACGAGACGAGGGTGATAAATCACCCGCCTGGTGTATTAAAAAGTCAAGGATGGGTAAATGTTATACATCCATTTATTTGCTACATTCTCATAGTAAATAAAAAATTACGAACTTTTATTTTGAGTCAATTCTTTTGCTTTAAATTTTTTGTAATAATAATTAATTGTAAAAATTTGTAACAATAAATTTTTTGAAATTTAGTAAAACTTGATTTTCAACATTTTCTTATTCTTCTACTTGCATCTGCATCTTGGTCTTTATCTTTTCGCTATTTCTTAAACTGTACGTTTTTTTGAGATTGTCAGTAAAAGGTATTAAAATCCTACGGAAGTATCGTTGAAAAAATAATTGTATTGTAGCGTTTTTTATAAACATTACCACTGCAAACGGCAGCTTTTCGTTGGTAGAGCAGTCGTGGATAAGGTATTTCACTGGAAAGAAACTAACTAACAATAATGAATCAAAAATACAAATATTGGGCGCCAGGCATGAACAGAGAAAGAGAACAGAGTTGTTTATTACTTAAAACTAGTGACTATATTCATTCATGTTGTATTCCGATGGTAAATAGCATTGTAAAATTTTAATAATTATTATAGTGGTTATATGTCGACTAAAAAAGCTATGTTAGAAATAATATTAAATATACTCAATGAAAAGACTATAAAAAAATACCATACATGTAAAGTTATGATAGAAAATGTATAAAAGATAGCATTACTTTAATTAATTTGATATATTTTATATGATGTTACATTGAAGATGTTGCAACCCGTTCTAGAAGATTCTAGAATCTATGTATCTGTTAAATCATATTGTATCTACTAAATCGACATAAATGTTCTTAATAATCTAACCACTAAACATAGGCTGTACGATATTATTCAAAATGTACATTATTATGTTAAGACTGAAAATCGACTGAAAACCAGAACCTAAATCTACACTTAGCTGTTCTTGAGGCTATCCTGTTTCAAAGAGTAGCAGCGTGATGTGGGCTCATATCTCTGTACTGTCTGTCGGCGATCCTGTTGGCCAATACAACAAAAGGGGGCCAGAATGTGGACACCGTGAATCAATACAGTCGTAACTACTGACTAGGCTTAGAAATGGGAACGAAGCAGCATGGGGCTTACGCTACATCCATACTGTGGCAATATGGAGACACTACCCGTACCTTAGATGCTGTCCGTAACTTGGACCATAACCTTGGACCCTAAAAATACGAAATTCTTGTTTAAAACCAAACAAGATCTAATAAGCAAAATAAACCTACCTCGAATTACTTTCGAGGGCTCAATAATAAACAAAGAAGCTGTCCATTCTTCCATGGAACATTCTGGAAGACAACAGCAAAAGTACACCAACGTGTCAGCAAAATACAAATACGAGTTAAGGTGGGACATCCGTAACTCTACCCTAAAAATATTCAATAATAATAACGAATCTAATAAAGATAATATCTTATCTTTACCTGTAGCTTCGAAATAGCAGCTGATTCGAATTATACAGCAAGATTTAAATAATTGCAATTTCTCTATGCGGGGGTCTGAAGGTGACCGTCTGGCCAGAGGCCAGACTAAAAGTGAAGTTAAGCGCGGAGAGACCTTGGAGCGATGTTTACAGCGCCTCCACAGAACAGTGAAACGATAGCAGGGTTGCTGACTAGAGAACGTAAAATGTACGCCCAGCGCGTCAAATAAATTATCCGGCCTGAACGAGAGGGAAGGACGTTATCACTCCCCGGTGATGATACGCCAGACATCATATATCATATTCAAAGACATGTAACGAACTAAAAACGTTACAGTATTTTTTTACAGTCTTTTTGCAACTTTACTCTCATTTAGCCAACACCATATTATTTCAAATGTATCTATTCTATGCAGATGTCCACTGAGTTGACAATGTTCGATCTGAGTTCCAGTTGCAGAAAGCAAGCTACGTCTTGTTAGCAATAAATCCATCTATGCAGATTAAATAAGCTTTTAGTTACTCCATTAGTATGAATCTTAAAGGATTTGAAGTTCAAAGAATGTATTACACTTCAATGCCATCCGTGCATGCATATCTGCTTTCCTTACAATCCACGAGAAATCAAGACACATAACGCGCACCATAGCTGTTGCCACTTAGGCTACATGGACAACTACAACAGTTGGCTGATTCAGTATTACCTCCATCGTCTGTGTTAGTGTGGTCCGTATGGTCTATCTATACACAGACTGGCAACTCTCTGAATCTACCTGAACTTGATCTTTGATTTCGTTTGTTGGATCTTGTGATAACCATACGATAGATCCATAAGCTCTTCTCCAGTCAGTGGTTCAAACTTCAACTGTATTCGATGTAATAAATGTTAAGCACAGCCCTGAAAAGAACCACTGCCCCGCCAGACGATGATTATTAATGGGATGTTTTTTGTTTCCGATTTTAAAAATCGAAACCCGTTAAAGCCCTAGAGAGCGGCTATTTATGTTTCGATTAATCCGCTGAAAAATCGGTTATTGTTTATGGTCGGTCACGTCGAATTTAACTGAAATGGCGACGGCCTGCGTGAAAGCGATTTGATTGTTTCGTATACAGGCCGCATAGTAACAAACGGGTAAAGTTGTCAGGTATTAAAGGGGCTGATTTATAGGCATATTTGTGAGTTAGAGGGTGCGTAGGTTTAATAAACTTGTAATTACACCTTCCTTACATTTATAGTGTCATTAACGGAATAATTTGAATATCTGTATGTATTTGTATCAGACACTAGAAGAAATTGCTCAGAACTTTCTTGATTTAAGTAAAAACAATCTTCGTATTGTGACCTGGGTTGTAACAGGATATTGTCTCGTCAACGAATACCTGAGTAAATTGAAGCCTCAGCTTCATTAAGAACCTCCCAATTAGTGGAATAAATTAGTCGATTCAATTACACTTTATACTTTTCAGTTTACGATCATTCACAATGTCTAAAAAATACAACTAAAATTAATAGAATATCCTAGCAACAGCTTCCAGCAGTCAGTTGTATAGAGAAAGCCTAATATTTAGCTAATAAAACAATAAACTTTTGATGTCTAACGAAATTTTGTCTTGACGGATGATAATCAAAGGCCAAAAAGACATTCGTCGCAAATTTTGAAGTATAATTAGTGGAAAAGTTAAAAGTTTGTTAACTTTTTCCACAAATTGAAAATTCCTACCACTAATGTTAACATTCTGAATGCTTACATTTAAATTACAGGAACAAACTTCTACGCTAATTGAAACCTAACTACTAATTTATTCCAGTAATTGCGAGGAATGAAGCTTAAGAAACAACGGCGAATGCAGATTCTGTAGGGAATTTTGAATGGGGAAACACCAAACCAAACATCTCATCACTGAGTGTGCCGAGACGACAACCATTTGAGATGGAGAACTGGCCTCTGTGAAGCCGTCTCAGATACTGACTTCTGTCAAAGCCCTGAGATTGTGTGATAAGTTATAACTCTAGAAAGTGGGATACACAATAGATCTGTAAGGTCGCGGGGATGCATTCTATAGGGAAATTAAAATAACTGCCGTTGCACATCATAAAACGACCACCAGCAAACTCCATAAAACGACGCATGGTGTCATTGATGACGTGCAACGGAAATTGTTCCAATTTTCCTATACACATTGTATGTTTTCTATAGATATCAAAAATAAGCCTATTTTGAAACTTTGTAACATAAACATTTGAAAGATATAAGTGCATTTAAAAATACTCAATTATTTAGAAACATAGGTTTTGGCCAAATAGCATGAAAAAAACATTGTACGTCATTAGTCAGCAATAAACTTTTACAGTATTCATTTCAAAATTCTGACATAAACATTCCAACTTTTACAGTATCAGTTGATTTATTGTAATTTATAAAAATATTACTTGGTAAAAAAGAAAGCAAGTTGAATCAACAGGCATACCAAAATAGTACTTACTTGGCAGTTAGCTGAAAATAAGTTGTTTTAACGTATATTATTAACAATTCCAAAACAACAATTATGAGTATATTTAATTTTCTAATGATTCAAAAATAGAAGTTTGTTTCGTTCCTCTAAATTTAATCGACTGCATATGCTCTCATATCTATTGAAGACATTATTATTTTAAACATTTAAAAACCTGAAAAAATTAATTTTGAAACAAAATTTTCATCATTTTTTTCACCAAAAAAATAAATAGACCTGTTTCAGGGGTAGAAATACCGGGTGCGTCTCGAAAGTGGCTGACCCCTATAACTTTTTTATTTTCTCAGATAAAAAAAAACGACATTTGATATGTTAGTACCTAGGTAAATTAGGATTGATTGATTGATCAGTCACTTCCTGTTTCACCGGAAATGACTACAACTTTTGATTTTTAAAGAGCACCCTCAGTAAATTTCTATTTCTTTATTCGATAGAAAATGACATTCTGAATAGAATGACATATCATATGTCAACTTTTGACATTCTCGCTTAAAACAAAATTGGATTTTAAATTTCAATGGCTTCCATGGCGCTCTAGGCCATGGCTGTGTTAAAAACACTAATTTTTAATCAAGGAGCCTTGAAAAAATAGATTTGATCGTCTTTTTTTTCGTTTCTTGGCCGGCTAAAAGATGGCCAAATCGTATTTTTAATCATATCTCAATTTTTTCAAATGGAACAAAGGTGGCTCATTAGCATATTTGGAAAAAGTATTTTTTTGCGAATAATTTGGTACGACACACTTGGTATTTCGGGTCAAATTGTCGTTATGAACCGCAGGTTACAATTTCAAATAAACCATATGCGAGAATGTCAAAATTTGACATATGATACGTAATTCTATTCAGAGCGTCATTTTCTATCGAATAAAGTACAAATATATGTAGGATGACATTTAAAAATCAAAAGATGTAGTAATTTCCGGTAAAACAGGAAGTGACCAAAACCAATTGAATACGTCAATTAATCCTAATTTATATCATATACTGACATACCCAATCTCATTTTTTTATCTGAAAAAATAAAAAAGTTATAGAGGTGAGCCACGTTTGAGACGCATCCGGTATACCATCCCTAAAAATATTTGCATTTATTTAAAGGTCCCCTATATACTATTGCGGAAAAAAAACGTATTTTTTCTCAAGAGATAAAAATCTTTTTAAATTTTATTTCTCTACAACCTCAAGTTAAAACAGAAGTACAAGATAAACACGAAATAAAAAATCTGCTAAGTAAGTTACTAAAACTTTTCTTATTTTTCTTTTCCCGCTTTTCACTAGTTTTCCCTTGATTCGAAACTAAAACATCGAGTACGTACACTTCCAACAGTTTGTTTTATTTTTCATTCTCCGAGATTTATTTAATTACTTTTAAGCTCTATAAAACAATAGGACAATGAAAAAATTGTTAAATTTATGTTTTTTTTATATAAAAAATAGAAGATAATTTACATTATAAATAACATATACCGACGTTAAATAAAACTCTATAAAGTGGCTCACCCCTATAACTTTTTATTTTTTTAGTTAAAAAAACGAGATTTGGTATGTTAGTATATAACATAAATTAGGATTGATTGACGTATTCAATTGTTTTCGGTCACTTCCGGTTTTACCGGAAATGACTACAACTTTTGCTAGTTAAATGACAGCCCCGGTATTTTTTTACTTTATTCGATAGAAAATGTCACTCTGAATAGAATGACATATCATATGTCAACTTTTGACATTTTCGTATATGGTTTATTTGAAATTATAACTTGCCGTTCGTAACGAAAATTTGACTATAAAATTAATCGTAAAAAAATACTTTTTCCAAATATGCTAATGAGCCACCCTTGTTCCATTTGAAAAATTGAGATATGATTAAAAATACGACTTCAACATTTTCTAACTGATGGCCAGGTCAAGACACTAAAAGCATTAGACGAACAAATCTATTTTTTCAAGGCTCCTTGATGAAGAATTAGTGTTTTTAACATCGCAACCATGGCACTCTAGATTGAATTTTAAAATACAATTTTTTATTAAGCGAGAATGTCAAAATTTGACATATGATATGTCATTCTATTCAGAATGTCATTTTCTATCGAATAAAGTAAAAAAATGCCGAGGGTGCTATTTAAAAATAAAAAGTTGTAGTCATTTCCGGTGAAACAGGAAGTGACCAAAAACAATTGAATACGTCAATCCATCCTAATTTATGTCATATACTAACATATCAAATGTCGTTTTTTTATCTGAAAAAATAAAAAAGTTATAGGGGGTGAGTCACTTTTGAGACGCACCCGGTATGCTAAAAAACTGAGAAATAAAATTTTATAGCATTATAAAGGGTGTCCCAGAAATAAGTGCAAGTATTAACTGGTAGTATAGTTCAAACCCAGAAATACGCCTATGAGGTTTTTTTCGCGAAAAAAAAATTTGAAAATTCGAAATTTTTTGAAAAAAATTTTGGAATTTTTTTAAATTTTTAATTAAAAAACATAATTTTTTGATAATATGGCAACATAGGTATCATTAGATTAAATTTACAAAAAAAAACCAGAAAATATCCAGTGGATATCAAAATTTGAGATGGAGAACTGGTCTCTGTGAAGCCGTCTCAGATACTGACTTCTGTCAAAGCCCTGAGATTGTATGATAAGTTATAACTCAAGAAAGTGGGACACAAAATAGATCTGTAAGGTCGCAGTGATTAACCCCCCTCAAGTGCATACTATAGGGAAATTAAAATAACTTCCGTTGCACATCATAATACGACCACCAGCAAACTCCATAAAACGACGCATGGTGTCATTGATGATGTGCAACGGAAATTGTTCCAATTTTCCTATACACATATTTGTATGTTTTCTATAGATATCAAAAATAAGTCTATTTTGAAACTTTGTAACATAAACATTTGAAAGATATAAGTACAGTTCGTCTGCTGGATCTGTGTCTATGAAAGGAATGCGGACAAGAAACATTTAAATAAACAGCAATATATTTTATACGTCGACTTGACGAGTACGCCACCGCAAATAGCTCCGCCCACTCATTTTATTGGCTACTTGCAAATTTGTCGAATTTTTATTGATGGGGCGCGTCGTCTAATTTTTTACGAAAAACATGGAGAGAATATCGTTTCCCCTCTCACGATACCCCGTGGCTACAGAACGGACAGACGTACTGTATATTTAAAAATACTCAATTATTTAGAAACATAGGTTTTGGCCAAATAGCATGAAAAAAACATTGTACGTCATTAGTCAGCAATAAACTTTTACAGTATTCATTTCAAAATTCTGACATAAACATTCCAACTTTTACAGTATCAGTTGATTTATTGTAATTTATAAAAATATTACTTGGTAAAAAAGAAAGCAAGTTGAATCAACAGGCATACCAAAATAATACTTACTTGGCAGTTAGCTGAAAATAAGTTGTTTTAACGTATATTATTAACAATTCCAAAACAACAATTATGAGTATATTTAACTTTCTAATGATTCAAAAATAGAAGTTTGTTTCGTTCCTCTAAATTTAATCGACTGCATATGCTCTCATATTTATTGAAGACATTATTATTTTAAACATTTAAAAACCTGAAAAAATTAATTTTGAAACTAAATTTTCATCATTTTTCTCACCAAAAAAATACATTGACCTGTTTCAGGGGTAGAAATACCGGGTGCGTCTCGAAAGTAAAAAAAAACGACATTTGATATGTTAGTATATGACATAGGTAAATTAGGATTGATTGACATATATTCAACTGATTTCAGTCACTTCCTGTTTCACCGGAAATGACTACAACTTTTGATTTTTAAAGAGCACCCTCGGTATATTTCTATTTCTTTATTTGTTAAAAAATGATATTCTGAATAGAATGACATATCATATGTCAACTTTTGACATTCTCGCTTAAAACAAAATTGAATTTTAAATTTCAATCTAGAGCGTCATGGCTGTGTTAAAATCACTAATTAATTTTTAATCAAGGAGCCTTGAAAAAATAGATTTAATCGTCTTTTTGTCGTGTCTTGGCCGGTTAAAAGATGGCCAAATCGTATTTTTAATTATATCTCAATTTTTTCAAATGGAACAAAGGTGGCTCATTAGCATATTTGGAAAAAGTATTTTTTTGCGAATAATTTGGTACGACACACTTGGTATTTCGGGTCAAATTGTCGTTATGAACCGCAGGTTACAGTTTCAAATAAACCATATGCGAGAATGTCAAAAATTGACATATGATACGTCATTCTATTCAGAGTTTCATTTTCTATCGAATAAAGTACAAATATATAGAGGATGACATTTAAAAATCAAAAGATGTAGTCATTTCCGGTAAAACAGGAAGTGCCCAAAACCAATTGAATACGTCAATTAATCCTAATTTATATCATATACTGACATACCCAATCTCATTTTTTTATCTGAAAAAATAAAAAAGTTATAGAGGTGAGCCACGTTTGAGACGCATCCGGTATACCATCCCTAAAAATATTTGCATTTATTTAAAGGTCCCCTATTTACTATTGTGAAAAAAAACGTATTTTTTCTCAAGAGATAAAAATCTTTTTAAATTTTATTTCTCTACAACCTCAAGTTAAAACAGAAGTACAAGATAAACACGAAATAAAAAATCTGCTAAGTAAGTTACTAAAACTTTCCTTATTTTTCTTTTCCCGCTTTTCACTAGTTTCCCCTTGATTTGAAACTAAAACATCGAGTACGTACACTTCCAACAGTTTGTTTTATTTTTCATTCTCCGAGATTTATTTAATTACTTTTAAGCTCTATAAAACAAATGGACAATGAAAAAGACGTTAAATTTATGTTTTTTTTATAAAAAAATAGAAGAATTTATATTATAAATAACATGTACCGACGTTAAATAAAACTCTATACCGGGTGAATCTCAAAAGTGGCTCACCCCTATAAGTTTTTTTATTTTCTTAGTTAAAAAAACGAGATTTGGTATATTAGTATATGACATAAATTAGGATTGATTGACGTATTCAATTGTTTTCTTTCACTTCCGGTTTCACCGGAAATGACTACAACTTTTGCTATTTAAATGACAGCCCCGGTATTTTTCGATAGCCCTTTATTCGATAGAAAATGTCACTCTGAATAGAATGACATATCATATGTCAACTTTTGACATTTTCGTATATGGTTTATTTGAAATTATAACTTGCGGTTCATAACGAAAATTTGACTATCAAATTATTCGTAAAAAAATACTTTTTCCAAATATAATTATCAATAATAATAATCATTAGCATGAGCCACCCTCGTTCCATTTGAAAAATTGGGATATAATTAAAAATACGACTTCAACATTTTCTAACTGATGGCCAGGACAAGACACCAAAAGCATTAGACGAACAAATCTATTTTTTCAAGGCTCCTTGATGAAGAATTAGTGTTTTTAACATAACCATGGCACTCTAGATTGAATTTTAAAATACAATTTTTTATTAAGCGAGAATGTCAAAATTTGACATATGATATGTCATTCTATTCAGAATGTCATTTTCTATCGAATAAAGTAAAAAAATACCGAGGGTGCCATTTAAAAATAAAAAGTTGTAGTCATTTCCGGTGAAACAGGAAGTGACCAAAAACAATTAAATATGTACGTCAATCCATCCTAATTTATGTCATATACTAACATATCAAATCTCGTTTTTTTATCTGAAAAAATAAAAAAGTTATAGGGGTGAGCCACTTTTGAGACGCACCCGGTATGCTAAAAAACTGAAAAATAAAATTTTATAGCATTATACAGGGTGTCCCAGAAATAAGTGCAAGTATTAACTGGTAGTATAGTTCAACTCCAGAAATACGCCTATGAGTTTTTTTTCGCGAAAAAAAAATTTGAAAATTCGAAATTTTTTGAAAAAATTTTTGGAATTTTTTTAAATTTTTAATTAAAAAACATAATTTTTTGATAATATGGCAACATAGGTATTATTAGATTAAATTTACAAAAAAAAATCCAGAAAAAACTCAGTGGATCTCAAAATTTTAGCAAAAAATCATTTTTTTTGAAAATTTTCAAAGTAAAATAACTCCGTTATTTTGGACTTATTTGAAAAACGATAAAGAGAAAATATGTTTCTTTTATCGAGATGTACCACCCCTTAAAATACTTGCACTTATTTCTGGGACATCCTGTACAATCAATATAAACAGCGTCAGTGATGGATATGACATAAACATCGCTGTCATTTTATATGGGAAATGTCATCGATGTTTATTTCCATGCCAACTAGACACCGTTTTTTTTCTATTATACGGTATATGTTACTGTAATAGTCCAAAAAAAAAAAGAAATCCAGTAAAGCTTAAAGCTCATTAGGAAATGCTAATAATTACGCATTGGATCAGTTAATGTCGTATTTTCAAGAAATTTGTCAACTTTTACTAGTAATTGTTAGCAGTCGCTAGTAGAGAGTAACATTTACTAAAACCTGTCAGTAAAATTCACTCTATTATACGTACACTACCGAGCGCATTAGTGAAAGCTAAAACGAATAAAACTTTTAGAGTAAGAATTTTCTAGAATAAGAATAGGAATTTAGAATATCTAATTATACCTCCATAATTTATGCTCATTCCCTCATCTTAAAATTACTCTGCAATAACATTCAACTGCTAATGTATAGTTCATATCAAATCAATTTTTAGTCATATGATTAAGCTTGACCGGCACAGCGTTGCCTAGTTTTACATATTTTCTTTTAATCAAAATATTTTAGGAAAAAAAAATAAATTATAAATAAACTAGCGTGTACCCGCGACTTCGTTCGCGTCCAATTAATAATTTGTAATGGTGATGAAAAAGCAAAGCAAGAATTTCCATTAACATACAAACTGGATAGAATTTTCTCATATTTATGTTAGCATGAGAAAAAAACAATCGAGAAATCCCTCTTTATCGAACCTCTACACCCCACAGTCAATCCGTTTGCCAAAAATCAGCTTTAAACGTCAAGCAGTTTAAGCAGAATCGTGATTACTCAATGGTCATATTTTATGAAACACCCTGTATAAATTTATAAAAAATCTTAAAATATGTAAAACAACAAAATAAAATATACGTGTTTAAGAGTTTTTCCGAAAAACTCACCGGTTTTTAAATAAAAAATATTTTAATATTTGAGGGATTGAACCTCTACACCCTATATAAAGTCAATCTGTTTTCCAAAAATCAGCTTTTTACTTCAAGCGCTTTAAGCAGGATCGTGATTAATAAATGACCAGATTTTTCGAAACAGCCTGTATACATTTTTAAAAAATGTTAAAATATGTAAAAAAAACATAATAAAATATACGTGTTTAAGCGTTTTTTCGGAAACTTGACCGTTTTTTAAATAACAAATATTATAATATTTGAGGGGCGGTTTCACCCTCTTGGAACTGGAATTTCGGAAAATCCCTTCTTATCGAACCTCTACACCTTAGAATCAACCTGTATGCCAAAATTGAGCTTCTTACGTTGAGTGGTTTGAGCAGGATCGTGATTAATCAGTATGTCAGTCACTTAAGGATTTTATACACTGTGTCAATTTTAAAACTTCCCACCCTTAATATCTTTCTTGCAGATAAAAATATGAAAAATCGGAAAAACACGTCAATTTTATTAGTAAGGGGGGCACTTTAAATGAATATTTTTGGCCTTTTTCTTTCAACCCCTTAGAAGGAGTAGATGTCACCCTTCTAATCTTAAATGGGAATGGGGGTCAAGTGGCACATCGTTTTAAAGGGCGTTTAATTCTCTTTTCAGTAATATCCTACTTTGTTGCTTTTTATCCAGAGGTTTCCGAATAATCGCGTTTCAAAGTTGCAGAAACAATTAGACATGCCTGCATTGAGATTTTGGTTTTCAGGCTAGTGTTTACACAAAAATTATTGCAATGGATCTCCTTGTAGTACAAATGATTAGACGATTAGGTTACAGTACTTACGCCCTATCTTATAAGTTGTTGAAAATGTTGTCCATTTTCCTGTAAACAATAATAAAGTCGCCTTTTAAGATCATCAATATCAGTAGGTTGTGTTTTATAAACAATGGATTTAAGATATCCCCAAAGAAAGAAGTCTAATGGTGTTAAATCCGGTGATCTTTGAGGCTATTCAATTGGTCCCCTTCCGCCAATCCATGTACCCGGAAATCTCTCGTTTAACCACTGTCGGATCGGAAGAAAATAATGAGGTGGAGCACCGTCCTGCTGGAATGTTAACAAATTCTCCTGTAAAACTGGATTACCCTCTGCCTCAATTTGAGTTTCTAGCTCTTGGGTGATAAGAGGATCAATAATCTCTTGAAGCATATTATGATACAGATCACCTGTCAAGTTTTCTTCAATAAATAAAGGACCAATAATGGCATTTCCAAGAATACCTGCCCAAACATTAACTTTTTGGGGATATTGTGTATGTCCTTCTCGAAAAATATGCGGGTTTTTGTCACTCCAATATCGACAATTTTGTTTGTTAACATGT